>NC_043968.1:50733556-51033556 GCF_902148855.1 Sphaeramia orbicularis | reverse complement strand
GGTGCACATGTCTTTCTGTACATGGGTTGATCAGCCATTCTGTCACATCTTTACTCAAGGACAGAGATGGTACCTCGCATCCCCTTATGTGTGTGTTCATTACAGGGGTGAGGTTTGGTAGAAATTTGACAGATGCCAGTTGAGTGTGATTAGGGATTACTAATTTGTATAATGATTCCGCTCTTCTCTTTTCTGATAATTTTCCTATATGTTCTTCTACTACCTTAGAAAATGTGTATTACTGTTTCACAAATCATGACTTTGCTGTAGTCTTAATACATAACATAAACTGTATATAACTAATGGATGGAGGAACCGTGATATCATTCATTGGTTTCTGAATTGCAGTTTTGAAGCCAGTAGTTTGCAATTTGGCTATAGTCAGGTTAGCTTTTTGGAGCCAGAAGTGAACATATTTGGATAAAAGGGGTGAAACTACAGCAGCCCCAAGGGGTCAGAAGTGAGCTAATGCTAGTTCACTGACTTAAAATGATTAACTTCAGCAAGCATTTTTGCAGTGAAGTTATTTTATGGTCTTGTTAGTGGAGCCTTTTAAGCGCCACTACCATCAAGCTCTCTGTCAGGAAATAATGTGTTTTTATTAATTACACTACTCCCACTCAGCAGGTAAAGTGAGCTGTCAGACTGACCTGTGTAGCCAGCCCTTTATTCAACCTAGAGATCTAATTAACAGAGGAAAGATGGAAAACCAGGACACTTATTAGAGGGTCACAGACAAACAAATGAAGCCAGAGTGACTCCTGGAAAAAAATAACTGAAATAAAGTCAGTCTAAGTCTGTTGGCCCCAGGGCTTTTTGGAATCAGCGTCCAGCAGCCATCAGTGGTATTAAACTTTAAGATACTCATGCATGTGCTTAATTTTGCAGCCAAACTTCTTACCTCTTGGTATAAATACAAAATGTTCCTTAGAAAATCTTAAATTGCTAAAACATTAGGCAGCTATTCTACTAATGGTGGCTTGGCAGTAAAAATCAAATTTCTCCTCCTTTGAGAAAATATCAGGTGCAGAATTCGTGGAGCAATATGTGCAAATACTAGAAGATTTAAAAGGGGGAGAAAAAGTCTGTCTCTTATCTTTCTTTCAGAAAATTATTTTGCTCTTTCTCTCTCCAAAAGGCAACTTCTTAAAAAGGTAAACCTAAAGTTGAATTGGAGTGCAAAGTTTCTTTCTGCCGTAATTAAATTTCACCTAGATTTAGAGTAAAGTTAAAATAAAGGGTTACATTCAGTATGTCTTCGCTTTGGGATAGAATGTAAGCTAATTTAATAATAATAAGTTAAAACATGATTTAATCAGGTTTTAAAGGTGAATAGTTTTTGGTGCAACCCTGCCTTGGTGTTTTTTATTTCTATATAGAAGCACCATTTTAATTTACCTTCGTCAACCTCTTCTTTCCTTGCTCTTTCTCATAGAAATACAGCCTCTTGTCAAGTGGTGGCGAAGGTGACAGAAGAGCACATGAGGAGAGGCGACAGTGTGATAGCAACATCCTGACCGGTAACGTTGCATCTGCACTCCATCACACGCCCAGCAACTCCAGAAGTGGGCGTCAGAAGGAAGGAAAAGTGCGACCACTCCTGCTGCAGGCATGGTAATAAAGTGGCTGCCACTGTGTGTGTTTGTGTGTGACCGTGACACTTGAACATTAGTGGATTGAGAGACACTCTGCAGACTGATGGGAGTAAGAGTTCAATCTGATTACTTTTTCTAAACATGACAACAGTATGTATGTGTCAACAAGTGATAGGCAGAGATATCTGATAAGAGCTCAGGCAGATAGGAGTGTATAGATGTCCGTTTTAGGGAGTAGATAGGAGACAAGAACCAGCCATGTTACTTTGTTATTAGGGAAATAAGAGAAGGAGAAGACAGAAGGATGAAAGACACATGAGGTTAAGGAAAGTAAAAAGAAACAGAAGACTGACCAAGGGGGGATGATGAGTCTGTTTAATGTTGGCTGTCCATTAGATACCAAGGATATTAGGGGGGATATGTCCCATTTCCTACAGCCCCATTATTTGCTTGCTTGCGTAGAGTAAGAGGACGTGACCAACACAACTCTCATATTAGGAATGTAACTATAGGTAGCAGGTGTTTACTTTAGCATTAAGGTTGGAAGGTAGCCTCACCACCTACAAAAACAAGACAATTAATGTATATTATAGAAATCTAGAAAACTGGAGTGATGAGAATAGTAATGATAATGGGGAAGGAGGAAAAAGGAGGGAGGAGGGGAGGGGAGGGGAGGGGAAGAGAGGGGAGAAAGGAGGAAGGAAAAGGGGAGAAAAGAAAAAAAAAGGCTGTCACAATTATTGTATTTGGTATTAATAATTTTGCTTTTTTTTTTTCCTTTTCTTTCTTTCTTTTTTCCCTTAATCTTCTTTCTATACTATTATTTAAAACCCCTTACTCATTTCTCGCTTTTATATACTCACCTCTTTTGGCCCTTGTACTTACTAGACTGTTAATTTTGTTTTCATACCCTCTTCTGTCTCCACCTGAATATGCCCAACCAGCACAAAATGATCATAAATAATCACACACACACACACACACACACACACACACACACACACGCACACACACACACACACACACACACACACAAACTCACCTGTAAATAGCCCTCTTTTTGCACCCATCTTTGTTTTGCTTAATGTCTATGAATTATTCTGTCTTGTCTGGTGTCTATGAACTTGTATGTCTTGAAGTCTATGAATTAGTATGCCAGATGTTTTGTCTTGTATTTTTTGTTAATCCTGTCACAATCTTTGTCTAGCACCAAAAATAAATAAATAAATAAAATAAAATAAAAAGTAAAGATTGGAAGGTGGAGATAAATAGTCTTACCATCTCCTGGTTAAACAAATTCTCCAGCCCTTCCAAAACTGACTATTTTAATTTAATTTATATTATATCAGTTTTTCAACAACTGCTGAAGTACCCCTGGTTGGAATTTGCTGGTCAAGGTGGGAGGAAAGATGATGGGATGAAAAAACAACTGTAGTATTGAGGAGGAGATTACAGCTAGAAACATCAAAGTAAGGACTGGAATGAGAGAGTGAGAAGTGTGAGAAATGAGACCATTAAAGCATAAATGATGGACAGAAAGATGAGAGATGAAAAGTGAGAGGGCTATAGAAGGTAAAAATGGAGTGAAAAAAGAAAAAGGAGTAGAGAGATGGAGGGGAGAAGGGGAGGTTAAGAGCCAAGAGAGGTAGAAAGAGAGACGAGGAATTGATTAATGGTCTTGGCCTGTGACAGAGGGAGCTTTGCCCCAAGGGGGGAGTGGTGCAGAAGATGAATTATTAAAAAGTAGAACAAGTGGGGGAAAGAGGGAAAATGAGTACAAAAGGGAAGAAAGTGAAGGGTTGTAGGAGAACATTAAAGGGAGAATGGAAAAGAAAGACAAGACAAGGGATAGTAAGGAGAGAAATGAATGATTGAAAGAGATTGAAAGAGATGTTGCAGAGGTGCTGAGGTTGGACATTGCAGAAGTGAGCATAAATAACCAAGGGTAATGAGTCCGGTGCGTGCATGTGGGTGTACTGTGATTTGTCTTAAGTTATGGTGATGCAGCAAATACTGTAGGTGACCTTTGCAAGGGTGCTACCACATAAACTGTACAATGCAACACGCTGAGCTTTCTGCTTGTAATGAATACATATGCCTTTACTGTTGGCCATTGTTTTCATTCTCTCTTCACACTGTGCTTGTTAATTTTTCCTATATTTTGAGCTTGTTACACAGTTTGGTCCTTGCATCATTAGTCCACTCTTCAGTTTCTACAGGAGACACTGTAGACTGTGCCATGTGGAAAGTTTTAACAATTGCGTGGCCTCTACTTCACTTTTTATATGTGGGTTCAGTTTCAACCATTCTCACCACCATTATTTCGATGTCTCCAAATTAAAATTATATTTTTTTCTTTCATTTTATTCTGTCAGTTTGTATGATCATTATTTACTTGGTCAGTGAATGAATGTTGCATTCTGTGAATGTCTGATTTATGGAAAAATTATTTTCAGTTCTCTATCATGGAAATGTGGTGCAGAAGATCATATGATGATCATATGAAGAAGAGATTAGATGATGACCTTTTGAGTCACAATCACATGCGAGGATCTTGCTCACAATTTTTCTCTTTTCTTATAAAATGTAGTTGTGTTCCTTGTGGTTTCTGTTAAAGATGTGGCTCTATACTTCAATTCTAAACTTTTCCATTATTTTGGACCAATATTATTGCAACATTTTGACAGCAGCTGGAGGAAATCTGATACAAATCTGCTGACTGAGGAAGTAAACCCTAGTCCTAACTGTACATACATCTAGGACAGTAGCAGTGTTTCTCATTAATTGCCCAGACTTTGGGAGCATAATTTGCCTTAACAGAATTTTAACATGAGTTAAAAAATGTTTTACTCTCTAACACAACTCTAAAGCATCTGAGTAAATCAGACTCACTTCATGTCACCATTCAGAAGCAGCACCAGTAGTTTACAGACTTAATAATAACTAAAGACAAGTAATAAAAACAACTGTCTGAAGATGTTATTGTCAGTCATTATTTATTCAACAGTAGTGAAACAACAAACTCTGCATGTTAAAATGGATTAAAACAAACACTAGTGCAGACAAACGCCACAGGATCACTATTAACATAGGTAAATAAGATAGCCTAGTAACATTAATTGTCTAAACCAACAGTACAACAGAAACATGATTGTTATTATTATATTACTTGAGACATTTGAAACAAGTGTTACCTGAATAGGAAACTTTTGACACTTACGTGCTGTTATTTCTTCATTTAATGATACAATCTGCACGAGCCCTCTGTAAATCAGATCATATATTAAGATTACGTTAAATTAAGATGAACATTGATCTATTACTATGAGCTCAGTCAACCATAGCTCTAAAAATGTTCAGGGTTTGCAGTTTTAAAAGCCGTTGTAAGCATTTAAAACATGAAAATATTATATTAGAAATGTTTTTTGTCATTGTATTTTATTTATTTCCTTACATAAGTAGCCCCATGCTGAATAGGGTGATAATGTGCCAGAGACAATGCAATGTCAGCTCATCTTTTTCCCAGTTTTATAGGCAGGAAGGAAACCTTTTAAACCACAGCAACACATTACGGGGAGTAAAGGACACAGATAAAAAATCCCTTCCCTCAATGCAACGTAGGCTTGGTTCTGTAGTTTAAGATGGTTTGATTGATGACAGCAGACTTTCCATGATTCTTGATGAAAGAACTGATTGGATTTGAGGGTTTTTCTTAGTATCATACTTTCAATGTGTGTGCGGTTTTCCCTCTGATGTTTAGTAGTAACTCTAAGAGGTCAGGGTGGATGCTGTTTTGTCGCTACTGTACATCTGTGTTATGCCGTACTGCATGTGATTGTGCTTGTTTATTTTGATGTATGTGCTCCCTGGTAGAGTCTCATAATTTGAAAGACAGTGAGAGAGAGAGAGCACAATAAAACTGGATAGCGGAGTGTGGCGGGCCGGCCTGCCAAGCAGAGTGCAGATAAATCACAGGATGAATTTTTAATGCAATCTCCCTTAGGCTGCTAGATGTTACAGAGAATACACATAAGTTCTTTTTTCTCTGTGATGCTCGGCCTATCCCTTCTAGCCTACTTTTCATGGATTTTTTGAAGTTTCGAATTTCTTTTCTCCTGCTTTAGCTCATGATGTTTTTTTGTTGGGCTAACGGGTTTTGACATTGTCTGCAACACCTCTTGAAAAAGTGTTTGCCCTGGTATTTTCAGGTGGTGATTTGTTTTCCTGAGTTTTAGTGTTGTTTTACTACAAGGATGTTTTGACCTGTGTTGTCAGCTTCACTACAAATGCGCGTTTGTTTTGGCTGCGGTAAAAATATTAAAATTCACTCAGTCTTTTTCCTCCCTTTGCGACTCTCTCAGCTTTGGTCGCCATTGTTTTCTTATTTTCTGAGGCTCGCTCCGCTCTTCTGTCTCATCCTCTCTCTCCCTCATCTCTCATTCTCTCTTTACAATACCTAAGAGTATGTGCTGTCATCTAGGCACTCAACGCGCACTTTAGGCACATGACTTATTAAAAGTAAGAGCACGCAAACACTTTCACAGACCCACACACTTCCATTCACCCACACATACATTGCATGCACAGACATACAATGCTCTTAAGTGGTGCTCTAAATATAAAATATAGAGTTTATATCATGTATAAGAGCGTGTCTCTTACACATTCACAGGCATAGGGTATCTTTCCAATCATAGCTGATGTTGCAGTGAGCCTTGTCCTTGGCATCAGGTCATGTAATTTATAGCAGATGGTCACCGAGAGACAGGATGAGCCTAAAAGAGAGGGGCACAACAGAGAGGAAAGTCATTAGATTCTGTGGCCCCCAAAGTGAAGTAGTGACAGAGTGCGTGTCTAACCATAACACCTCGGACTGAAATGGTTTCACTTCAGGGCATTAAAGACAGAGGGGGTGATGACAGTGTGGTAGTGGTAGAAGTAGCATGTGTGTGTTCAAGATGCTGTGTGTAATCACGTTTTATTTACCTGCTGTGTGCCATTGATTTTTCTCATGTCAGGTGTTTGCTTTCCTGGATTTTTCTTTGATATGTGCATTGTTCTCTCATGTGCACATTAGTTTAGTACACAGCGAGTTGTAAATGCTGTGTAATGTGGTTATGTAACACAGACCTGCCTGCCGGTTGGTCTTACTGGAGCGTGAAATGGAGTGTAATTGGTAAGTGTGTGGTCTAAAAGCACCTTGCAACAATGGCATATGAAGGTATACACACACATTCAGTGCATGGAGAGTGCTGGTGGCTTCCAGACAGCTGGGATTTAACAGTTAAATGTGCCTATGTCTGTCTGTGGAAAGTGGAAGAATCTGGGGCAGAAACAGATTTTATATCCTCATAAAATTCTATTTATTCTGTATATTTCATATTTGATGCTTGACACAGTTAACAGCTGTCTGAGCTCTAATGGATTTTTGATGCGAAGGCATGCAAAAAAAAAGCACAGCCATATCTAATGGTAACGTTGAAATCTGGTGCTTCACTCTTTATGAATTGAATTGAATTGAATTTAGGGTCATATCCACAGTTTATTACACAGGATGCTAAAATAATCTGTAACTCATACTTTGTATTAAATTAAAATGAATTTAAAGCAATTATTTAAAATATCGAAGTGGCTACTAGCACAGTACTGTGGCAAGAAATATCTTTTTGTCTATTTCCACAAATAGATATTAACCTATGTATACTGGGTTTGACGACAGGGGAAACCAGAAGACAATGAGGAAACCCCCAGAAACATCAAATATAGATTCCTGTTTAGAACAGGACCCCCAGTTTAGCTGTGAGGCAGAAGGGTTTGTCACTACACCACTGTGCTGCCCATTATGAGAGGTTGACATTATTTGCTTTATGCTAGGAAGTTAGAAAATGTAGATAACTTTTAGCCCCTCTAGACACTGAACTCAATCTTCACTCAGTAGCAAAATCTTATGTTCAAAGTGCTAAAAATCACATAGACTATAATACTGTTGGACCTGTCACTGGGGATTTTAGCTCAACAGTGATCCTTTTTGACTCTATCATCAGGTATGATCTTTTGTATTCAGCTTCGTACACATGCTCACTCGTGTGAAATCTAGTGATTTTTGGGGGGGATTTGAGGTGGTAATCAGAGCACAGCCAGAAAATTCGGACTGTGGCTACAGTAGTCCTCGGTGTGTCACTTGTCTAAATGACTGCAACGTTATCTGGGCACAGTCTGGCCTCAGGGTTCGATTCCTGTCAGTGAGACTTCCTTAACTACTCTGATTTACATGGTGATCAGAGCAGCTTGGCAATAACTCCCCAATGGTTGAGTAATACTGATACACACACACAGAAACAGACTCGCTGCTTGCAATGTGGTTTATGGCTGCAGAAGCTCCTATTAGCAACGGTTCATAAAATTCATGAATGTCGGCCTGTGAAACACTGTTCTGAGCAGGAACAGAAGTATAAAGATACACAAAACATTGTACAAAATAAAGCGCAGGTTGGCACACACCAGTATAATTACAAAGAATTCTTTTTTCCTGAGAGAAAAATATGTTTTAACTCTAAAGTAAAAAACTCAGAAGATCACAATATTCTTAAAAAAGCAGAGAGAATCAGTGGTTATTATCCCTTGAGCTGAGTTTTTACAGTTTGTCTGAAAATGGTAATTATATAGCCCCCAAGTTGCATTATTAAACCTTCATTGTGTAAGATTTAGGGGGATTTAAGATAATTACAGTGTAAAATAGTGTAATAAAATGTTCATACTAATGTCTTCATTAATATGTGCCCATATAATAACATGTCACATGTGTTTTTCTTACATTTGTATCTAGAAACACTTACATTTACAGGGGGAGTACAGCTTCCACAGTAGCTCAGAACACACTTTTTTCTGTTTCATTGCAGGTAGCATCAAGATTTAAGATGCATTACCAGCAAGAGTTATTTTCCCGTCAACTAAAAATCCCAGAACAGACAAACCAAACACTGGTTCTAACAAGGGCGTTGCATGGTTTTTTGCAGCCACAGCAGAGGGAGGTAGGGTATTCAGTGGTTGAAATCTGGATCTAGATTCATTACCTATTATACATGGAATACATTGCCACAATTTTTAATTTCAGAAATTCAAGCAATTAGTTTTTCTAAAAGGTTGAGAATTTTCATATTTACCCAAGAATAACTGCCTGAGCTATTGCACGTCCTATAATGACATCATCTAGATGGTTTGTTTTTTTGTTTGTTGTGGAGCTGTTTTTATTTGTTTTTATTTTTATTTTATGTTTTTATTTTTTGTTTCTGATTTTTGGTTTATTTATTCTTTTTTTCTGTTGTTGTTGGTACTATCATTGCTATTGTAATTGTTTAGTATTGTGTGCTGTTGTTGATTTTTGGTTTTTGTGTTGTTGTGTTGAGTGTATGTACATCCTGTTTGTTGAGTGAGTTGTGGGAAATTGTGGTGCTTTGTTTATGTGTTGTTGATGACCCCAGGAAGAGTAGCTGCTGTGGTGTGCAGCAGCTAATGGGGATCAAACTAATAAACTAAACTAAACCTTTAGTCCTGTTTGACTAACATTCAGTACACTTACAGTAAAAGCCAGAATATTGTCATGTGTAACATGTATCTGACATATATTTGACATGTTTTCAATTGCTATCAACCCTAAAACTAATGATTCTATTTACTTCTATGTGATCTACATTAACATTAAAACTTAATTTCCTGTATTTTCCCTTTGGTAGTACATGCACAATAAAAGAAACAGAAAATATTAATATTAATATGGGACATCATATACAGTTCTGATATCTTCCTTTACTTTAAGTTTCATGAATTCAGCCCACACCTCTCCAGCTCACCTTGCTAAGCTTCTGGAGAATCATGGAAGTCCCAGTGGGACTTGAGTGTCTAAACTGCCAAATGTTGTTGCCTTACATGACATACTGTGCGATACAGATGTATTGTGCACTAATTGTCCTTTATTCTGTTTCTGCTAATGGCTTTATCTCGCTCACTCTGGGAAATGTCACTAGTTCAATTAGGAATGAGATGAACTGTGCGTACGTGTGTGTTTGTGTGTCCATATGTCCGTGTGTGCAAGTGGTCTTCGGACTCTGAGTAGATTTATAATACCACACAAACGACACTATCCGTACAATGAAAAGGTCATGTGCATGTGCGTCTGTGCATGTTCCTGAATGTGTGCATGTGCCTGTTAGCATGCCTGGTGTGTGGTTCTCTTTGAGTAGATGTGTGTAGCGAATAAAAGGAAATGTGTGTCTGGAGATAAGCAGGTCTCCTTTGCAGCTTGTTGAAAGCACCCTCCTCATGTTCAACTGGGTTATGTGCCTCAGGCTCTCAAGCATAATGTGATAACTTCTAGTGATTAAACATAATCCTCATCCCTTCGAATGAGCAGGTGTAAATATAAACAGTGGGTCATTATTATAATTATTTTTCAAAGATATAAAAAGTCAAGGAAGAGATAAAAGATGAGATGAAGCACTTAGATTGATCAAGGCAGTGCAAAACATGAGCAACATAAAAGTTGCAAGGACTTCAAAATTCTTGATGAAAAATGTTAAATGTTACTAAAGTTACGGAGAAAAAAAATTAAAAGTGTATTAAAATACTATTGCTTCCAGCCATATGCACACTGATAATTAATACAAAATAATGTGTTGTGACAAGCTCTGCAATATATTAATTATCTTTTGCACAGCACCAGTGTTATTAATTATTCAGTTGCCCCTAAGAATTAGTATTATGTATTTTGGCTTAAATGTTTCACATTAAAGATTGCAATACATTTCCAATTAGTGTGTCAGTTATATTGAAATTTGTTAAATTACAGTTAGATTAAACACTACTTGATTGTTAGATGCTTAAAAAAGACTTAATTTTCAACATTCAGGGACATTAGAAACAACCAAGTCAAATGCTATGACTTATGAAAATATCTAGAAAGCTGATGCATAATAGTCAAGGTTTTTATATGAATGCACATAAGCGGAAGGACCCATCTGGGCGACATTAATTGCAGCCTGCATGTCACAAAAGCCTCAGTGACACCGGCTCCTTTTTTTCTCATCTCTTTTCCTTGTTCATACTTTTAAATTCAATGCAAGATTCTGTACTTCTCCTACAGCCTTCATCTGGCCTCTTTTATCTAGTGTCTCTTTTTGTTTTTTACCCTCTTCTGTGCAATCCTCATTTGATGTCTCCCACCTGAGCTCCTCCTTCCAAGATTTTTCCCCCTCATGCCAAGTAGAGACCAAGATGGAGCAAATGAGAATGAGTGAAGCACTGACATGAATTCCCAGAGCCAGAGTGTCTGATTGAATTAGGACAGGTGGATGGGATGGAAGGATGGTCAAGGGAACATATGAAAGCTCTGTGCACACGCGTGTGCGATGGTGTGCATGTGTACCAAGGCCGGTGCCATTAAATGGGAACTGTCATAGTTAAAAAATTGATTTAACTCTCATTTAAAAGATATATGTCCTTACATCAAAGAGTCCCACACTTCTGCACACACAAAAAGCACTTTGTACACACACTTTATGGAACATTACAAGACAGCGAATGTCTTTTAATATTTTTTTTGCCCTTGAGTTTATATGTCTGTATTTCTCAACACTTTTTATGTTTAAACACTTACTTATTTCACTTTTAGATTTCAACTTTGATAGAGAAAGTCTGCTCCCAACAGGGGAGACCAGTGGATGATTTGATGAATTAAAACTCATTCTGTAGCCCAACACCTTCCTGCAGTGGTGGATTCGGTATCTAACCAAATCATTTTTTATTTTTGTTTCCCTTTTCAGAGGTCCTTCCGTTCCTTTAGCAATGATGATCGCCATGTCATGGCGAAACACTCCACAATCTACCCCTCCTCTCATGATTTGGAGGCTGTTCAGACGCTCGTGTCCACCGTCGAATGCGCCCTCAAACACGTCTCTGATTGGTTGGATCAGAGCAACAGTGACATCCAGAGTCAGGTCGACAGCCAACCAGCAGACAGCACAGAGGAGGATGACCCTGGTGATGAGCCTAGTGATGAAGCTGAGGATTCCAGTGACAGCTACAGGTGGGCTAGCAATAATGCATCACAGGGACGATGACTTTCAGTTTTGATTTTCTATCAGGATAATTTAGTCTGTCAGGAAATGGAAGTTATTACCTGGCTGTCCAAAACCCAGAAGTGATAGATCCGCAGTGATGTAACACGGGGATAAGCTTTATAGATGCCTCCAATAAACAACTCACACTTTTATTTATTTTCTGTCAGTACACTTACCAGTTGAATAATTGTTTTGAAACTAATCTATATGTGTGTAATTTGTTCACCTGTAATACTTTTCAGGTGTTAGGATAAAAAAAAGTGCAGGAATGACAAAGTAGTTCTAGGTGACCAAGTTTTAGAAGCAGCAGAAGTATGCATGACTTGAGAGAAAATGAATTAGATTACTTGACAATCTCTGGGCATGGTCTTCCATGGTCGGCTATTTTCATTAATATTCTTGTTAATGGCTGACTACTTCCCATCGGTGCCATGAATTGCCTTGTCACATCTTATTTTGTAGTATTAACAGGCAACCTCTATTTTAATCTGGCAATTCAACATCTATTCATCAAACTTTAAATGAAATATAGATTTTCATTACATTTGTTATTATATTTCAAAGTGCTGGTATTATTTGGCAGAAGATTTTCTTTAAAAATTAACAAAACACTTCTTTACCTCCTATCTGTAAATGACATTGTGTAAGGTGAGATGTAAAGTTATAAAAAGAATAATGTATGCAATGTCTCTGTAATATGTCTCTGTACAATATATAATTTTCCATCAAGCAACTATTCACTTCATAAGTAAATTAGATTTTGAAGTAGTTAGCCATTGACTTATTAGGTTTCCAGTTGTAAATTAAAATTATATTGTTTTTTAATCCAGTTACAAGCCAAAGAACTCGGGATACTGATTATCTGTTTATTTTTCTTTAAATATAGGGAGTCCAGCAGTGGTGGTGTGCTGTGTGGCGTGATGAGGATCGGTCTGGTGGCTAAAGGCCTCCTGATCAAAGGCGACATGGACCTGGAGCTGGTGCTGATGTGTAGAGACAAACCCACACAGACACTGCTGGACACTGTCTGTCACAATTTACCCACACAAATAGAGGTTAGAGACACACAAACAAGCATACATGCATACTGACAAATAGTGCTCCTTTGTGCATCAAAGCATCTACCACAGTTGTTCAAGAAAATACCATCTTATTGTGTCATTCCATTTTCAATTTGAATGCATGTGTCTCTACTTAAGTTCTTTTTGTTTTTAAACTTGATTTTTGTGTGAGTGTAGCGACAGCCATCACCCATGCTGACATAATTAGGCAAGAGGTAGCAGTGTCATTAAATTAGTATTTGAGAGCTGTTTTATTATGAATGAGTCATGTGTGATTAATACTCTCGTCACTATGTCAGTGTTCTGTTTCTTCATTAACAAGTCATGGCACAAAAGTGAAGCTGTCATTTATAAATGCACACTATACAAAACACATCAACACCTACAGAACCCAGAGTTCACTCACAGAGAAGAAACATGTCAGACTAGTAATAAGCTCATTTTTCTTGATGAATCTTCTCTGTGATTATGAATAGAATCTAGGACAAATACTATTTTTTGTATTAATTTAATTAAATGTTTCAGTCATTTTGGGAATCAAAGGACTAGAGTTCTTTACTGTGATAGCCAAGTTGTTTGCATTTCATAAATATCTGTTAGATGGAATTGTATATAGCAGTGAATATTAACATGGTACATTCTCCTTGACCTGATCTGTCACCAGAAATTTTACTTAAAGTTTTATCAGTAGAAATGACCAAATTCTTCCTGTCTGCTTCTTCTCTGGTCATTTCCTTTAGCAGTTAAATGTGAGAATCAGGACAGAAGAGTGTGTGTTTGTGTGATTTTGGTGCTTGTGAGGGCACAGGAAGGTAATCTCATGTCTCAGCCCAGTGACCAGAGATTCTGATTTTCTCATCAGCACCAAATGGGATGTAGATGGGCCCTCTGCGACTCACTGCTCTCTTAAGCAGCATCAAAAACACACACACAAACACACATACTTGTTTTTGTCTCTTAGGAGAAGACTGCAATGGCTTACATTCTTTCCCTGGAGACTTACTGACTCGTGACCCAAAAACCAGCTCAGTGTGATCTTTTCCAGTATCTTGATAAACACAAAAACATATATTAGACCATGAAGAGTAAAACAGCAAAACCGCAGCATATAGATACTACAATGACAAATACACATCCCTCTGCATATGCACTAGTAAATCATCACATAAATGCTTCCTTAGGGCCACTCTATGACTATTAGTCTGCTTCAACTGTTTATTATGCTACTGTTACATTGCATTGCATGAATTTGTTGATATGTCTGCATGTGCTTATTGTACAACACATGTACTGAATGTTTGTATTTCAAGATTCGATTCAAAGATGCAACAGAAGAATTTTTGTACTGTCTAAATGTCAGTATGGGCACTGTATATGTACACTGCTCTGTTGTTGAGTAATAAATATTAGTTGTTCGTTGGTGAGCGATAGACACTCAAGTCAAAGATACTTCTGACATTTCCTAGTCATATTTAGGGATACACCAGTCTGATACTGATATCAGATATCATTCTGACTCAAATAGCTAGAAGTGTTATTATGATACTGGGATGATTTACTCAGTTCAGCTCTATTCTAATTTGTATTCTGTGATTACATTGACGTGCTATTTGACTCATCAGCAGTTGGCGGTAGGCCATCTGTTCTATAAGGCCTAACAGCATTTCAGTAAACCCACTGTATTCTGTATTCTATCTTGGACAATATGATACCAGGGCGTTTGGTTTCAGCCAGGACTGAAAAACCTGGATCAGTGCATCCTGACTTGCATTTGACTTTTTCCATTATTTTGTTTATGTACTTTCACTTTGTTCGATGCTGTAGCATCTGGAAGCAGCTTAAGAGTGAGATTCTGAGTGAGATCCTGTTGTGACCTTGGCCTCTGACCATTCATTTAATGTCTGTTTGATACATGACAGAAGCTGACAGAAGAGAAATATGAGGTCACAAGCTGTTTGCCAGAGGCAGCCATCTTGGTACGAACTACAGCAGAGCCTAAACTCACGCTGAAGATTACCCTCACCTCACCGGCCATGAGGGAAGATGAGGAAGATGAGGAGGAAGAAGAGGAAGTGGAGGATGGGGAGGAAGGAGAGGAAGAGGAGGAGGAGGAGGTGGAGGGTGAAGAGGATGAGCAGGAGAGGAAGAATGGGCGAGGTAGGAACACAAAAGAAAAGAAAAACACTGATGCACACCCTCATCAGTAAATTACACATATTGCTGCACATATATTTTTGATCTGGAGTGACAGTTTTTCTCTCTGTTCTCAGGTGTACACTTTTGTCATTTATATTTTATACTGTGTATTTTTGGAATGCCTTTACTGCACCGAAACAAGGGATTGAAATCATTGATCAATGAGGACACAAGACAAGGCATTTACAGAACACATACCAGAGCTAAAAAAATATCCTGCTTTACCATATTACAATCACAGCAAAGCAGGAACTGTCCGGTGTTCGGTCTAATAACAATCTTCTCTCCCTGTCCCTGTTGTCTTGGGTAGAAAAGACTGGTTAAAATTGGTTGTAGGAGGTAGGAGGGAGAAGCAAGGCCAGCAGGGCCACGAAATCAATAACTGAGCTGTAGCAAGCTGCCCATCCATCCTGTGGCTCCCTTCCTATTAGACACTCAGGTCTCAGAGAGAGATGAGAGATAGCATGAAGGTTAGCCGTATATCATGCCACATGCCACAGAAGATGGAGATGACTGCTCATATGTTCTCTCACACACATCTGAGAGAGAGCACATGCTTCCACATACACACTTGACAGTGACGTGGAGAAGAAATGCACACGCCGTCATATGTTCTAAGTGAAGGATAAAGATCACAGTCACACTACAGTAGATGTCTAATTGCTGTGATTTCATTAGCCGTGAATGAAGATTGAGAGAGAAGGGCCAGCCTGTCTCAGATGGTTACATCTCCAGAGGAAAGTTATAATATCTTAGAACTGAACTCTGCATATAGACACACACTGGCATGAACACAGTTTTGTTGCAATATCGGTAATAAGTTGTGATATTGACATAAGATGTACAGATGTTCATGTGAATTAAACACCTCAAAAATCAATATACT
This sequence comes from Sphaeramia orbicularis, assembly GCF_902148855.1. Lineage (NCBI taxonomy): Eukaryota > Metazoa > Chordata > Actinopteri > Kurtiformes > Apogonidae > Sphaeramia > Sphaeramia orbicularis. The sequence continues at coordinate 51,017,703 of NC_043968.1, read as the reverse complement.
CTATGTGTTTCCACACATTTTTGAAATAAAATGTTGCCCACTGATCTGCAAGTATTACTTAACACTAAACAGACAACCGTAGTAATATTATAAAGAAGTATCATAGCATCACAGAATGTCATTAACTACATATGTTACAAATGGTAGAATATGTATCTAAAATACAGACAGACTGGTCATAAATGACAAAATGCACACATTACTCCTCTGTACAGTGTTCCAGTAAGCTCAGGCTGTTTAAATCCTATTATGTGGATCAATAATGCCTTCTGTTTTGATGTCAGGTCAATCAATATGTTGATTTTAAATGTCCTTGGTATTTTTTCACCCATATTAATCACTGCCGTATGAATTATCCTGAATTTACACATATCACAACACTATATATACTGCAGTCTTTTATTGACTACAACATTATCTTACTCCTGTGAATGTACACATATTGAATGTGTTAGCAGATTTAGATCCAACAAGCTGTAGACTGAGAGTCAGATAGGGAGTGATGTGACAGTATACTAAGGGAGTGAAGGGAAATTTTTATATGAGAGTGAAGGATAAGATGGTATCGGCAACACAAATGGAGATAATGATAAAAGAGAGTGACCGGCAGAGTGCTGGAGCGACAGCGCGAGAGAACAAGCAAGAGGAGAAAGACTATAATGATCCACTATTGGCAGTGGGGTCCCACATGCAGCTGGGACCCTTCTAACAGACCTTGAGATGCACTATTATACATCACTCACAAACACACACACACACACACCACATTTCATAGACGGGGAGCTGTGCTTCAGTAATGGCCAGATGAGTTCAGGGATAAGGAGAGATAGATGTTCTTGTGCAGCTAGGATATAGATGCACATCAGACATATTTGACATTTAAACCTAATATGTCTTGAGGGGAAGGGACTCTCTTAAGATTAGGAAAAATATTTACCTAGCTGTGTTTCCATAGGGACCTGAAAGGTTTTTTAGTGTGTGTTATTTTGATTCCAGGAGGTTCTGTACATTGGAAACCACCATGTAACCACACCCAAATCATTCATATACAGCTCTGTTTGATTCAGCTCACCTTACACATTATTATCATTACTGCATTGATGCACAAGCACAAAATGAGCCAGAGTTCAGTAATTCAACCAGCCTGGCATGTATGGTGGCATGAATCAAACGCTTACATATAAAAGCATAAGAATGCCCCTCTTTTACCAAACAAGATGCTCTGACTAAACCCTGCCTTGATCCCTCCCGTGTTGTGTTTGTCTCAAACTGGGTCAAACTACAGTAGATTTTCCTTCTTTTCAGTTCTACTTTAGGAGCGCTTGATTCTATGTTTGCCCAGACAGGGTGTTGAATTGCTTTCTCTGCACCATTTCTCCACCAGCCTGTGAAATCAAGTGCACCTTAAGTAATCCCAAAGAAAAGCAAACTCCTATTTTGACTCCTGCCTGGTGAAGACTGGATCAAAATAAAATCCTTTTCAAATACATAAAGGGGAGATTGATTTACCATGCTGGGCATATTGAATGGACAGGATATGTCTCAGCAGTGCCCTCATACAGTAAATCAAACACTCCTTAGGTATTTGTTTGGTGTCTGTCTGTGGGGGGCTCTTCATCCCACAAAGTTGTCTCTCACCTTTTGATCCCGGTTGCTCTCCCTTTCACTGATTTGTCAGTGACTGGATGGATGTGAACCAACAAAATCTTGGTTAAAATAATGTTTGTTATTTTCAACACATCAGTGCCTAAGTGGGACAGTTCATTCTGTCTTACCTTGTATGGAGGATGTCAACATGTACCGCTATAAATGCATGTAAGATTGATCACGGTGTTGAAAATGGCACACCATTAAAAAACATGACGACGCTTTTATGAACATTCATCACAGATCTGTGAATTGTAGAGAGTAAGCACTTTCTACAAGGCGAGGAACAACTTTATGGCATGAAAAGCACCTTGTATGTACCAAATATCCATGCATGTGTGTGTATGTACGCACTCACACACAAATTCACGTGTGTGTCTGCCTACATTCACACGCACACAAAAATCAAACACACACACTCAGACATGATGTGTGTGTGTTTTACGTTCTCTATATTGGGTTGTTATTGTTTTGTGGCAGTGTTTGGTGCTGCTGCGCAGAGAGTGGAGGCTGAGGAGGAGGAGGGGGAGGTGCTGGATAGACACAGATGTCTGTTGGCCCTGGCAGCGCTGCGACACGCCAAGTGGTTCCAGGTCGGCACCCACTCACTTCCTGTCTTCCTGCCCGATGCTCATTGTAGCCTGACGATTTCACCCTGAGGGAATAAACTCGCTGTCAGCCAACACTTACAATATTTATTATGCCCACTCAGCTTATACTAGCCATGGGTATATGCAGATGTGTTGATGTGACACGTACTTATTAGCATGAATTTTCAATTATCCATCGGTATCATTACTAATTATGATTAATTACGGCAGTACGGCTGACATACAACATGTACATCAGACATACCACTAATTAAATATGTCATTCTTTCAACAAATTATGTGTTTTAAATTAGAAAGAATTATGTAACAAGTATCGTAAGGCTACAAAAGCAATTGTTGATATTCATTTTTCTTTTTGGCTATTATGTGAACCTGCCTGCTCTGTACAGTATGTCATTGCTTCCCTTTGATTCCCCTCCCATACCCTTCCCCATCTGTCTCCCAACTCACTTACCCTACTGACAAAAACATATCTACATATATTGTGCAAGTTCAGAAGTTAAGCATTTTAACAAACCAAACTCAAAAGCAAAATAGCAAAGGGGTACTGAGAAAGACAGTTTTATTGGAAAAGATGTTTTGTCAGTTTTAGTTTTGTTTTAATATCAGTATCTAGTAACTAAGAATATCCATTCTTTGAAGGGAGCTGTAGACACATACAATCACTTCATTATTACTGTGGCTTTGTGGTGTAAAGCAGGCTGTTATGTGTTTGTGTTTGTACAAATACCACGCTTCCTGTGCTCAATTTGTCACCTTTTTCCTTCTCTCTGTTTAATCTTCCTTCTGGCATCCTTCCATCTCTTCATTTTCTCAGGCTCGAGTGAACGGGCTCAAGTCCTGTGTTATAGTTCTCAGGATACTTAGAGACATGTGCAATAGACATCCCACTTGGGAACCTCTCAAGGGATGGGTAAGTCTTTCACTGTAATTACCTAAGAGTGAGTCTTAATCCTATGGAATTAAAAGAATGTGTTCAGCTTCCTTGATTTTTTTTTTATACATTTAGTGATTCTATTAAGTTCCTCAAGCTCTAAGTCCATCATTTAAAAACCCAAAGACAATTGAGTCTAATTTGATTGATAGACATGCTATTCGACTTCTTAGTCATAAAGACAAATTATATTTAGCGAGACAGCTACAAAATATATTGTACAAATAACCATTGCAATAACAGCTGATGGGAATTTTTGATTGAATGTTTGCCTGCGTCACATCAGTCCACTCATGCATATTCAGTAAGTTCCGAGTCAAAAGAGTGACTGTGGTTGCATGTTCATATGTGTTGCATGTTTGTGTGTCTGCAGCCCTTAGAGCTTATCTGTGAGAAGGCAATCGCCACCTGCAACAGACCTCTTGGGGCAGGAGAAGCCCTCCGTCGAGTCATGGAGTGTCTGGCCTCAGGCATCCTGTTACCAGGTATGAAGCAATTTACATTCACAGATGCACAAACGTGCATCTGGAAATATAAAAAAAAAATAATCAGAGGAGCATGTGGGATCACATTTAAATTCCTGGCATGCATTGCCTTACTGGCTCAGGGGCGAAGAGTAAACATGTAAAATTTGGGTAATGGAGTAGATACATTTAGACTGTGTTTTCAACATTTTTAAGCTGGTTCTGTTAAACAGGCTGAGATATTACCATTCAACCAATGTTTTGCCTTTGTTTTATAAAGATTTTATAGATTTCATTAGGATAGAACAAAAGAAAACATAAATCTGTCTTATTAAGATGCCAGAAAAAAATATGTTATATAATAAAAGACAGATGTCTTTCCTCAAATAAACAAATGCTTCTGCTTCATTTACAGGGAGGATGTCGCCCACACTAGCAGTAGCTTATTCTCTCACTTAAATTGGGACAAATGAGGCACAGTTTTAGGTGGTTGAGGTTTACAACTCAAAAATTGAGTTTCTGAGTTTTCTTTTGTACTTCCCCAGTTCATCTTCCTTACTGTCACTTCAGTAATGTTAAATAATGAAGCACAGAATTAATTATTTTAGGCCTATTAGACAAAAATTTGTGCATCTTAATTGTGTAAAAAATTTGCAACGCAAACAAAGTAATGAAATTAATGTGATGCATATTTGAGATTTACGTAATATTACCAATAATTAGATTGAGGTTTTGAATTACACAAACTTTACATACATGCACATAACTGTGTTTGTATAGTTGACATCAATAAATCCAATTTGTCTTAAATTCATACAAGCCAGACCAACTCGTTTCAGTGAGTTTTTTCACAAATATGCATCAAATTAAGTTCGGTAGAACTTCTGGAATATGGATCTAAAACATTATGCAGTTTTTTTTGTCTGTTTGTTTTTTTTATTATTGAAACTGACTATCTCTATGTTTTTTTCTGTTGCCTCTTCTAGGTGGTCCAGGGTTACACGACCCTTGTGAGAAAGAGCCGACAAACACGTTAGCCAACATGACCGACCAGCAGGCTGAGGCCATCACCTACAGTGCACAGGTACACACACATTACACACACGTCAGTATAAATACACTGTTATCACCCAGCTGTACTTGCCCTGAGCTGTCAGTGTGTGGGAATCAGCAAGCAACACACCTATTACCAGACAGATAGCCCCTATCACTACGGCAACCTCACAATCTGCATGCATACACACACACACACACACACTGAATGAACCAGGTTGTGCGTCTTAACAGCTGTGCAGTGCTGAATTTTAATGATTAGTGTGAGAAACTATTGCCATTGCAAGCCATAAATCCATCTCTGACACCCTGAGGACAGTATTTGGTGTGTGTGTGCGTGCTGTCATGTCCCTCTTCACACACACGCTCGACTGAGCAGGGCTGCCTCTGAGCCGCATGGCTTAGTGAATCCTGCCGTCCATTTCCTTTGAAGGGAGCCTGAACGAGGCTGGAATGTCAATGGGGATAATTGTATTGGAGCAGATACAAGAGCAGATAGGAGAGACGGAGCAGTTCTGTCAATGAGCTACACTGAGCCTCATGAATATCTGAGACACTCTTCCTCCCTAATGGATTAACATTAGGAGGGCCACAGTGTGTCATTCTGGTTATCTTTCTGAATGTTTGTGCAGATAGAATGATAAATTAACACACACTGCCCTGTATATCTTCTAATCTAATTAAATGGGAAGAAATTAAAAAGCAGCGCTGCTATGGTTGTCTTTGATTGGAGTTTGGATGCTTTGAACTGAATAATAACTCAAGATGTCACCTCACTAGTGCCTAAAACAATGATTTTTAGATTTGATTTATGACCATGCTGTTTACTATGCTTCATTTGGAATGTACAGAACAAACTACTGAGCTCTTAACAAATCACATAGAATTTGCGGGTTGTAGGTTTGCCTCATCGATGTAAATGAGCCTGACTCAGCAAGAGTACTTGTAATTTCGAAGAGGAACATTAAAGCAGAATATTAAAGCCTCACTTCTACCATAGAAACATCCCCCTAGGACCTCACCTACCGCCACACAGACCAAGGTCTGTATTCCCAGAAAGTCGAACTCTCAGAGTTCATCTACTCTAGGGGGTGGGGCTTGAAACAGTAGACATGTCTATTGGTCAAACACCAGTCTTAGAAAGCTGCAGCTGTATATAAAGGTGTGCATGGTGCATTACGATAGAGTTACAGAGCAAAGCATGATAAATAGAAAAACAAGCTCCAGGATTTGCCATAGTTTATTACAGAGTCACATGATCACGAGGCTTACAAGATGAACATGGAAACAATTATATGGCAGCTGTTGGTGGACATTTACATTGCATTTTTACATGAAAACTTATGTGAAATATTTTGCTTTGTCTGAGAATATTTACATCAGTATTGCTATTGTGAATTGCTCCTTAGCTTATTAATTGGCTTCAGAGTGCAAGAGAAAATTATATTTTGGCACAAACACCCTTTGTATGAAACTGCATTATATTAAATCACACCATGGCAATTTTATACATGATTCCTGACAATTAAAAACACAGTCCTAAACTTTAGTACAATCCACATATTCTATTTAATCTTTTGTCTTGTTTTTAGTTTTGTACTTTTTGTTTTTGACTTGTACTGTATGATATTTACGCTGTTTCCTTTGTCACTGATGGCTCTGTATCTAACTAAACTAAAACAATTAGTTGTCTCCCTCACAGTTTATGAATCTGTTCATTTAGGCTCTAACATTTTTACCTGAATTCCCTGATTTAAGTATTGACTGTCAGGTTTTATTTTTCTAATACTTGAGTTTAAGTCTTGTACAGTGAAATTTGGCTAGCATAGTATGTCACCAGGGTATCTTTGATGTACTGGAGATTTTCAGGTTCATCATATACAGTGTATTGCTTTTGTTCAAAGCCCAGGCCTTAGTTTGCAGCATGTCTTTTGTTGTATAGTCTCGCACAAAAGTAAAGTGTAAAAACTGCTGTCAGTTCTTCACGTGTCAGTGGACTAATTTGCATCATGGTCTGAAGGAGACTTTGGGTGGAAATGCAGTTTAAGATTTCATAGATGGTTTGACTGGTTTGATTTTCTTTCTTTTTGCGTGTTGGTGTTTTGTGTTGTACAGCATGCTCTCAGGCTCATGGCATTTGGACAGATCTACAAGGTGCTGGAGATGGAGCCTCTTCCCTCCAATAAACCATCGCAGAAATACCCTTGGTCTGATAAAGAAGGTGCGTGTACCTGTCGACCTGCCTGTCTTCTCAAACTCCCAATTGTTGTGGTCGGTATCTTAACCTGGGTGTCTCGCTGTCTTCTGTGCAGTATTTCCTCTACTTGTCTCTCCTATTGTCTGTTTATTTGTTTAGGCTTTCACTCTGTCTTCCTGTTCGTCTGCTTGAAAAACATGGTGTTGGTCTGTCAGCGCCTTTTCACCTTAGCTACAACTTTGCTGAGTTCAGTTAACTGGGTTGTGCTGGGATTCTGCAGTTTAGAAAAATAAAACTTGCCTGTAGAAATTCCATATGAAACCATTACACATTTTTTGTGACCTTTCTGGATGTATTGCATTCTTTTCCCACAATATAGCGCAGGCAGATCTGTCAATACTGCTGTAATGGTAAAAGCCATTTTGATATTGTCTTTTTTTTACTTCTGATGTCTTTGTAATGGGTGACTATTGTAAGTGTCACATTTAGAGACCCTTAGGAAAATGTTTTGCTTTCTTTATTCAAGAACATTTCTGAAAAATTGTCAGAAATCCCATTAGATTTCGACTAGGGCAATGGTCCAAAAGTGACTTTCGTGGAAAATCAAACCCAGCTCTTTAGTGCCTTGTGTCACTGACATGGAAAATTGCCAGAGCATTTACAGATTAAGGTTCATGTAGGGAAGAAGCTTATTTGTCTTCCTCATTGTTTGACTGTTTGCTGGCCTGCCTGCCTGTTCTGTTTATCTTTTCTGTAAGTTATCCATCTTCATGCCTGTTCTTTCCTATTGTTTGTTTTCAGCAACTTTGTCTTCCTGTCTTTCTGTCTCACACAAGTGACTTTGTACGGTACACCTCCTGCAGTTATTGATTAGCAACCCTCTCTCCATGCCTTCGTCTGCCACCTTTCCTCTTGATCTCTTTGCAGGATTAGGTCTGAAGAGGCCTTATGAGGATGGAACAATGGATGACAAGGACCTCATCAAGAAGATGAAGAGAAATCTACGGAAAGGTAGGAAAGGCGAAGAATGAAATTGTGCACCTGACAAACATTTCATTTTGTTTTCATGTTTTTAATCAGCTTGAATCCCCATTGTTAGTTGTTTATATGAAGCCGTGTTGTGTATATCTGAAATCCTTAAATACAATGTCATGCTTACAGGATGGCAATCATATTATTCTATTGGCTACAAACAAGCTCTGCTCCTCTTCTCCTTGTCTCTATTTGTTTCTTTTTTCTGTCTATCTTTCCCTTCCACCTTCTCTTCAACCTCTGGAGGCAGATCAATAATATTGATTGCAAACGTTTTAGTAGGCCACCCAACCATCCCCAGTTCTTTCTTCATACAACGAGATGATGAACCACAGCTAATGGAGGCAGAGAGGCATTTTAGATATTGGCAAAAAGGAGGAAAGTGATTGAGAGGGAAAGAAAATAGAGAGCCACCTTTATTCATCATGAAATAACCTACTTTAGGGTTAAAAACTTTCCGAAAATATGATTTATCACATACAGCATTTCCAAATTGGTCCGATCTGTCCAATTTCAGCTGGATAATTGCTACAACTGCTGCAAAGCCTTTTAAAATCTATCTTAATGTGATCTGCTTTATGCTTTCATTTTTTTGCATTAGTCCTGGACAGTAAAGCCATAGACTCCAACCAGCCTATGAACGCCCTGATGCGGTTGAACCAGATCCGGCCGGGGCTGCAGTATCGCCTGCTGTCCCAGTCGGGCCCGGTTCACGCTCCGGTCTTCACCATGTCTGTGGATCTGGATGGTACCATTTATGAGGCATCTGGATCATCCAAGAAGACCGCCAAGCTCCATGTCGCTGTCAAGGTAACAAGAACACGAGGTGTATTTGACTTAGTAGTAGTTCAGCTAATATCTGCAGTTCACACTAATCAGATTTTCATCCAGTTGTGTTGTGAATTTTAACCAAATTCTGAAAAAGAAACAAAAACTGCAAATGTATATGTGTGATTCCATCCACTATTATTTTTGAAGTTAAGCAGGAGGTGCATTTTAGAAGCAGTGCCGTATTTCAGCTGCTCATTTGTGCAAAAAACAACAGGGCTAAGACACTTACTCATTGTCAGTTTCCTGTCTGTCAATGTTTGGTGCATCACTACTTTGATGGGATATAAACTTAATGCCACATAAGGTCAGTTTAAAGTACATTTTAAAACTCTGATCATGGAGCTGATAGACTTAACCAGAGACCTTTGACCCAGAATTTCATCCAATTTGTCAAATCCCTGAAGCTGCTTTAGCTTTGTCCTTAAACCTGATCGACATGTGACCCTTCCCACTCATATAGCATTGATTCACATTCTTTCACTCCGTTCAGAATTGCTCATGGTTTGTCTGAGTCCAGTTTTTCTTGGAGGCATCTTGTTGCAGTTTCCCATTTAATATGACATTTGTGTTTTTTTTTTCCCAATAATAATTCAGTGAATGTTGCTCCACACATACAGACACAAATGTAACTAAATCATCATGTATTTACCAATTCTCTTTTCATTACATATATTTAACTGTATCTCTAATCAAAAGACCTACTTTTTCACCTCTCCCAAGTGTCAAAATGTTTTTGCAAGATGTTGATTTTTAACAATTCTGTGCAGGCTTTTTTATTCACAAAGTGACAATTCACACAAACACAGCTAGATGGAAATGAATTAGTGACTAATCTATTTATTTGAGGATAAGAATACATAAATGCTGAAAGAACATTTGCAGCCGCTCATCATGTGCATGTGTATAAATATGATTTTGTGTGGTTAGATCTTGGTGTCAATGCATGTGTGTTTGTGTGAGGAGGGATGGAGGTGGTCAAATCCATGTAATCCCGAAGTGGTCATGAACAAAGAGGCTCTCCAGAGCCCAGAGCTCGGATAATCCGCTATCCGCTTCATTCCCATAAAAGGCTCTTTCTCCCTTTTTCCATTCTACCTCTCACTCTTTTTTTCTCGTCTCTCCTGTTCTCACCTTTTGAGCCCTTTCTCTTCCTCAGCTTCCCTTTATTTGCTGTTTTCTCTCACCTTCTCTGACTGAAAAGGCTTCTTCATCAGCTCTAACACAATCACTTATTTGATAGAAAACCTGCCATTCTTATTTTACCTTCTGTCTGAGTATTGGTGTGAATAATTTTGCAGCTGTGTGTGCTGTCGAGGACAATTACAGGACACTCACATTAAAAACATGTGCCTGCATTTTGTCAAAACTGTATTGTAACGACTCCATGAGCGCTGTCAGCACAGGTGGGTACAGAGCTGTTGAACTGACTGCTTGGTTTGCTGGTTGGGGATGTGTCTATTCAGCTAGTTGTTTTTTTTTTTCTTTTGGTAATTCTGCTTCAGGTTCTCCAAGCAATGGGATACCCAACAGGTTTTGACTCAGACCTGGACCCCTTGAGTTCAGATGAGAAGTCGGACGGTGAGGGGAAGAGTGAGATGTCCACCCACACAAGCAATAACCCAACACACTCCTCAGACAGTTCCAACACACTGGAGGTAGGGATGAAGAAACCAGTTTCCTAACAAACATAATCTGTATATTCACTATAAATAATTGTTATAGATTTCAATCTGACCAATTTTTATGCATAGGCAAATAAAATGTAACAGGGAGTCACTTGAAAATGCATGTTTGGCCATGTTGCAATTCTGGTATCCACTGAAGATGCTTCCTTATTTAGTGATTGTAATATATTCTTCATATGCCAGGTGCGAACTCAGGGTCCCATACTGACGGCGAGTGGGAAGAACCCGGTCATGGAGCTGAACGAGAAGAGACGAGGTCTTAAATATGAGCTCATCTCGGAAAGTGGAGGCAGTCACGACAAGCGCTTTGTTATGGAGGTGAAAGTCTTGCATATATGTGTATATAGAACCGCATGCAAAGAATAAAACAGTGGCTGAACTTAGAAACTTGTAAAAAACGTGGCTCAAAGGCAAATTCTTCATTTTCACATTCATACAAAAGGTGCACACATTCAAAGGACAAGCCACACACTTTCACAAACAGGCTGATCACTGTTAGAGTCAATCAGTCACTTGGTTCCTGGAGCAGGATTGTTCTCTGTGGGGAACGTTGTTTTCCGACATGCCTGGCTGCTCCATCGCTCTGCTGACTGATTAGCAGGCCTGCTTGACAGCAGGGCTTCTCTAAACAAGCTGTCCTGTTCAGCCAGACTGACTCACAGAGTTACTGATAAATACATGAGTTTTGGGCAACATTTATTGTTTGAGTGTTAGTTTTGACAGAGCAGTTATGTAAACAGAAAAATAATTGACTCCACAGGCATGAGAAAGGATTACAACGATTATTACAGTTATGTAAAAGTAAAGAAGTTACCAAGCTCATGAATTATTCATACATTACTACATATAATTAAACAGGCGCAACAGCTTGTAAAATATTACAGTGAAATCCATAAAAAGAAAACAACAAAATGAATAATAAATAAGCAATCATTTGACTAAGTCTAGAATGCTTCTTTTTTTTTTCTTTACACCCACCTAGAAAGACACTTCACGACCAAAATTCAACACAAAGGATGCCGTCATTAATAATAGTTTATTGTTACCTTGATTTTTTAACCTTTTGCCTTCTGTGTGTCAGGTGGAGGTCGATGGACAGAAGTTTCGTGGGGCAGGCCCCAACAAAAAGGTAGCAAAGGCCAGCGCTGCTCTCGCAGCTCTGGAAAAACTCTTCTCTGGTCCCAATGCAGCTGCAAACAAGAAAAAGAAAATATTGCCTCAGGTAAGAAAACACATGAATAAAAAATGCAGTACATACCAGACACTGCTTCAGTCTGGACATATTCATTTATCCACAATGAAATAATAAAGAACAGTTAAACCTCTCTTAATGTTTTACTTGAAAGCCAGGCAATCACAGCCTTTTATGTCAATTGATCAGTGTCACCTTTTCAATGAGATAATGTGGCTTCTTTGTTCCCTGTAGACCATTAGTAATCAATAGCACTGTGTCTCACAATAAGTGTCTTATCACATCAATGCCTGACATTTATCACATCTTTTATCTTGTCAATAAGTCTGTGTGCTAACAGATTGGTAAACAATAAGGCCCATGATGCAGTAGAGGAGTGGTTCACAAATAGAGGTTTTTGGGTTTTTTTTTTTATTATTATTATTATTTTCTGCCTCTACGATGCTGACAAAGGCCAGAGACATTATGCTTTAAAGCAGGGGTATTCAAATCCGGTCCTCGAGGGCCAGTATCCGCCACGTTTTAGATATTTCCCTCTTCCAGCACACCTTGTTCAATTAATGATCAGCTTATCACCAAGCTCTGCAGAAGTCTGATAACAATGTAATGGCTTCCAGGTGTGCTGGAAGAGGGAAATATTGAAAATATGCAGGATACCGGCCCATGAGGACCGGATTTGAATACCCCTGCTTTAAAGTTTTCCATGACCACCTGACTCTTACGAACATAACAGTATTTCTTCAGAGTTGTTACAAATGTTCACTTAGACATAAAGATGAACTGATTAGAAGGTCAAAGGTTGAGGCCACTGTCACCTAACAAGACCCATTTGGTCATAACTCAAGAATTCATACACTAATTGAAACAAGCATTTCACCAAAATTAGTAACAGAATAAAATGTGACTTTTTACATCCAAAAAGGTGAAATGTCACTTTCACTGTGATGTCATAATACTAGGCAACTAGTGCGTTGACCCGTGGTTCCCCACAGGTTCTAGATGTGGTAGTTTTTATGTGGACGAGAGCTGATTTTTGGGAAAGTCTATATTTAGTTAGTCTATACTTTCTTGGAAAATTCCACTGGCATTTTCAGTTGAATAACCTCTCAGCTGGCATGTCTGTTTTTGCACGTGAAATCTGACACCTTGGCAAAGCGGCCCTATTGTTTTCTGATGCTAGGTAACCACTTATATTCTATGATTCTGGGCAAGGCTATTGTATTCCAAAATTACTAATATCTCCCAAAATACTGGTTCTATCAACTTGCCGTTTTTGCTAGTCTCTTCCTTGACCAAAACTACATAAGTATGCCAAACTACAGCAGTCAGCTCTGTCCGGATTTTGTGTGATGCCCGAGAAATACAGACAGACCCTTTAATAATATAGGATAACATTGTCTGTCCATTATTCAACACCAGACTCCTTCAGAAAACACAGTACAATTCCTTTAGCATTGAAAAAAGATTCCAGATTAAAACAGTGAAACATAATCAAATTTGGGTCACTAATAAAGGAAAATCATGTCAAAATGTGTGCTATGTCAAAATGTGTGCTATTTAGATACAGTATTGATTCAACATTTGAAATTTTATGAATAAATGAGAGACTGAGTGTTACTCAAAGGGAGTATTTGTCTCTGAGCTACCACTTCTTCAAAACACTGACTGCACATTAGAATAGATTCACTTCTCAGATTCCTACTAGTGTAAGACTTAATATCATATGAAATATGAATCTAACTAAACCTATGAATATGCGTAATATAACTTTATCATATATCTCGAAAACATTGGCCAATCTGCACCTTCGTCATTTTTTTCCCCAATTCAACTTAAACTAAGGTTTAGCACATTTTGTCTCTGAATCAGATAACTTCCAAAAAGTTGTAGACTGATGTTATATGAGTCTGGACAGACTTGAATGCAAACTGCAGTTTGGGTTGTGATACCAATGAGGCAATTACTCTAGTTTACTGTTTATTTTTAAATGCGGGCAAATTCCATTTTATTCCTCCTAAAGGCATTACACTACTTTAATCTATAGGGTCATAGACAAACAATATTTAAGAGGGATCATACGCCAAACAAAGTTGGAGGTGGCTGTATCATATCTCCTTAGAAGATTGTGTTTTTTTCTCATGTGCATGTGTGTTCAGACTAAAGGAGCCCTGGCCGCAGCAGCAGCAGCCTCAGCGGTGGCAGCTCAGGTAGCCAGAGGAAGAGGAAGAGCTGCTCTTGCCAGAGGAGCCTTTGTGAGTGCTGCAGCACCTGGATATGTCACACCAGGTACTGAGAGCATAGCTGTGTGTGTTTGGTTTCCCTGCACAATCTGTTTTTTGCTTTTTTTTGTATTATTCCATTAACACACATTGTCACTTCATACCATTCATAAATTAGACAGTGTGTCCAAGTATTGCTGCCCATAGTTTGTGCTTCACATCAGGCTTTTTGCTTAGTTTTATTGTGCTTTTCATCATTTGACACTAGTTGTGGTTACAGTGCTGGTATTTTCTCACTGGTGTAAAACATTTACTGCTTTAGGCTTCGTGCTCAGTGTCTTGTTTGAAATCTAATGTTTTGCCTCAGTTGTGTCGGAAATATCACACATCAGAGATGCAGTAGCCTACGGTGGTACACAGTACAGAGGACAGTGCTTATAATGATGCATGACTAAATAATAATGTAACATGAAGGATTATAATGGTGATAATGAAGGATGTATTGTAATGAAAATTGCATGAATTCTCCGTTTGACTCAAACCTCCTCTAATGAATGATTCTTGTATCTGTGCATAAATGAGTGTAGTCACCATGCACCCACAGCTGTCTGGTGGAAACCTGAGAGGCCATACATTCACTGAAATATGCTGTCTGAGAAATATGCAACTGAATTAGGCTCTCTAACCTCCTCACCCACAGGCTTTGGGACACCGTATGGATACAGCCCTGCTGCTGCTGCTCCTGCCTATGGTATGTGCATCTTTATTTTTATTCTCCTAGTCTAACACTCACCCTTTTCCATCTTTTTCTGTCCGTAACCTTCTCCCTAATGCTAGACTTACCCCTTTACTCTACTTGCCACATAAGTGCTGACCATTAGCAAGCAGAGTGCACAAATCAATGTTTCAGGGCAAATTAATCATTCTTCAGTAACGTCTCAGGTTACATCCTTCTCCTCTGACATGTCTTCCTACTCAAACATCATTTCAATCTTGGCTCCTCAGAGTTTCTTTAGGTTTTAGAGTTTGCACTGTTTGCTTTTCCCAGTGTTGGACAAACATCTCATTCTGTACTTTGGCTAATTGTCTGCTCTTGTGCTCAGTCTGCTTAATCGGCTTTATCTCTTATGATCAGACTACCGTTGTCACTAAAGCTCTTTTGTCTGTCTTAATCGCTGATATCTATCTTGGAAGTTGCAAAGTTATCACGACATCTCACTCAAACATTCACCTGTGCATGTACAGGCCTTAAAGGTTCAATGCGTGACATTTAGCTGGATCTAGGAGTGAGGTTACAACATGTTTCTAATTTAATATCTCCCCTAACTCTTCCCAAATATTCCTCCTCCCTTTTTTCGAGGCTTCATCAACATGATCCTTACTCAAACACAGCGGCTGATGCATCCTAACACTTCATGCCACCCACTATAAAATGGAGAAAAAAAATGAGAAGGGCACCACTTCCTCTGTAGATAAAGATTTAATTCCATGTGATTCTATCCTAATGAAAACATTATTATGATTATCTTCTCCTGTATCCTCTTACAAACTGAACCTTTAAAATATTTTGCATACAAATGAATCAGACCCTAAAAATTGTGTAGATCACAAAATTAACATTTATAAATTTGCATTAACTTCATACTCATTAAATTGGTATTAAACATACTGTAACTAAATGACGAAATAAAAACAGAGAACCAGTAAGTACTAATACAAACAGTGCAGACCAGTCAGTGTTTATCAGAATACAATTTAGTGTGTTGCAATGAGCATGGAGTCTTCACACCACAAAAACACTACTTCTACAAGAAATATGTTCAAATTGTTTTTGTTAACGTTACAAGATATAGCTCCAGTACAGAAATAGATCTTAAGTAGCATTCAACTAGTCTTTTTTTTTTTTTTTAACATATATTTATTAAAATTTTGAATATTATAATCACAGTACATATATACAAAGTGAACATAGACATACAATATGAACAATAGTAACCCCAGTCCCAGCCCTCCAGCCTCACATCTCATCTATCAAGGTTTGCAAAGAGGAAAAAGTAAATGCATAAATGAATAAAAATGAAGAATATAAATAGCATTCAACTAGTCACACTGAAATCTTGAAAATCTTTAATGTAACTTGTTGAAACAATGAATTCTTGAGATTAGCTGAGTGCATAGAGTTACTTCCTCTCTACTGTTATGTAAGACAGGGTGGCATGGCAGCTTTGCAGTTGCAGCATTTCTCCTGTTATGGTACTGCTGCTAAAGGATCTCCATGTCCTCGCTGTTAAAACTTCTCCAGAGGCTCTCTGTATGTACGGTACAGAGGAATTACACATACCGGACAGCCTAACCCACAGCAAAAATCTAGGCTAGTCTTTCACCTTATACAGCTTAGGTATTGGTCCAAAATTGACTGCATACATCCTTCTGTCACACTTACAGTCACATTTACCTCAACAGACTCAGCCTTGTGTAGTGTGTGTACACATGTAGCGTTAGGAGGTCCGTCTGTTCATCCTACAGCTTGGAGCTTGAATGGGTCTTATGTGCTGGAAGAAACTAGTCTGAGGCCCCGGGTAGATTTTTAGTGCCCCCATGAGAACTCACCGGCCGTGGATATGAAGCACACCTTAGTTTTTATGTTTATGGTGGGGCTGGGACTCGTGCCTTCGTTTAGGGTGTTTTGTTACAGGCCTTGGCCTCCACACTGCACCCCACTCTTCACATGTTATTGTGACTGCCACAGTTAATGAAAGAACCAGCGCTCATTTGAGTGAGCCACTGCTAGAAAACCATGTCAAAGTGTATTTATTTAACATCTTTTAAATATTATTCTATGCGTTTTAGAGATAGAAAATGAATGAAATGAAGGAAGCAAGAAGTGCAGGTTAAAGACTGAGTGAAACATTGAAGAAAATGATGTATTTTCTGCCAATGCGATGATTGAAAGAGAAAAAAACCAGGCAGAAAGACAGGCAAGAAACAAAACAGTGACCGTGAGAGCAAGAATGAGAGTAGAAACTGAAAAGATGGAAGAGGGCAGTTGATAACAGGTTCTAGCACCAATGTGAAAAGCATGGCATATTTTAAATCCAAAGATCCAAAAATGAAAGCATACATAATTGTCATGCATTATATACAGTAAAGTAGGTGGTTCTGTGGGGTTGATGATGCATATTCTAAATAATTCTTCCATTACTCATCAGTGGATCCGTCTCTCGGTGGGTGAAGGTGTTGGTTCTTTCACCTGAACTCTACTCTCCCACATGTACAGTGGGTTGAAAGTCCATGTCTTCAAATTTTCAGAGAAGAAAAAAACTTAGTGAAAACTGTAAGAACTCTCTGAATCTATGTTTTGAAAGAACTGTTCCATCCTTGTAATTTGCGTCAGGGCTGTGGCCTTGCTGAGGTGTTTTGTCAGTCAAGTTTGGCCTCTAACTCTATGCACTAAGCTCTGATGAGAGACCTTGTAGTAGACATCTGTGGCAAAATTCTAGATAGATAGATAGATAGATAGATAGATAGATAGATAGATAGATATGTGAAATGTGTGAAAAATGTTGGTTTAGTTTAACAAAATGATGCTGTGGGCATAAATGTCAGGATCAGCCACAAAACAAGCATGAAAATATTGAAAATTATTGCTATATCTTTTTGGGTATGAAGCTTCTACGCTGTTTCCTGCTTCTTCGCCACACTTCTGGCTCCTGTTGCTGCTTTGGGATTTCTTGTTGGCACACAAAACTAAAATGCTGCAGGGTTCCTTACCACATTACAAAATTCAGTGGAACTGGATTAGAGAACACCAAACCTTAGATCATACAACACAAACATATTTCCAGATGCCGTCACATAGTACTACTCTTTCCATATAAGACAGTATAAACAATAAGACTTACCTTAAGGGGTATTTGTGATTCATTTTATTACTAGGTCAGTTTGTCAGGACCGGACTGGGTTCTTACTCCATTTTGACCTGGTGGTTATAACTGGAATTGCAGGTCATGTGACACCAACAGGCCTAAAAATAATTTGCATTCAAAGTAATCACTAAGGCTGCATCTGAAATTCCATACTAATGCGCTACTTAGTACGCTAAAACAGTATGTGATTTCAGGAACAGATTGTTCCTGAATCGTGTAGTATATGTAGAAAATGTACAGTATAAAGGAAATGGACACTGATCAGCATCTCACAATGCTATGCTACACTAATGTTAGATTTGATAGAAATCAATACTGTTAAATTACACATAAAGTAGTTGCTAATGATGTTATCACGTGCAACTTGTACATTTTCTGGTAAATGATGGTTTTTCTGGTGATGCTTGTGAGATACTCAACCATTTCAGCTGTTTATGTTATGATGGTAGAGATGAGACTGATCACCACTGTTACATTCTTCCAACTGACAAGGTCCAGAGCAGTGGGTCTGAACAGATTTGTACTAGTGTTTATTCACACAGAAGTATGTTGAATGATAGTGCACATAATACTGTGTAGTGTGTGTAGTGTGAGAGTCTAAACATTTTAGATTAAGATTAAGATCCTTTATTCTCAGTATACAGTACAATTTACCACACACTGAAATTCAACCACTGCTTTTAACCCATCTCTAGAACATTTCAAATGATGTTTTGGATTTTAGAATGAGTAAGAAAATACCATGGATAAATTTATATCAATTAATTAGTTCAGTCTCTTAGTTTGACTTCCTTTGTACTCCAACATACCCTGAATTGGCTGAACTGGTCATTAACACCCTGTGTCATCATCTGACCATCATCTTCTACTGTTACATTCATGTGTCAGTTTTTTGTTACCTCTAGTGAGGTAAATAACTGGCAACAAGAGCCAAAACTATTAAAATAACACCAAAGGTCATATAACCTGGAAATATGCTTTAACAAGTTAATTTTTACATTGAATTTCTCTGTCCATTCCTCTCACCACTGATGGAGGCTGTCACCTTGTCTGCACACATTCCTGCCTGTTCTCACACACTTACATTTCCTCCTCGGGGAGCTCTGTTTGTGTAGTGTGAGGTCTGTTTGTCAGACTCACGTGTAGAGTAGTGTGTAGTTTAGCCAGAAAGAAAGAAACACTTGGTTATTTGTTGCCCTGGACTCATGCAGAGCTGTGCTCTTCTCATGTCTCCCCTCTAGGTTTGCCCAAGAGAATGCTTCTGTTGCCTGTCATGAAAGTGCCCGCCTACCCCGTCCCACACTACCAGTTCTTTTAGCACAGGGGACATGCAAACCAAATGCACCTAGCTTCTTTCTAGAAGGGAAACAGTCTGTCTTTTTCTACAATATCAGTGACTGGGAGAGGATTCAGGACTTGAGCTAAAGATTTGTAAAAGCTTTTTTTTTTTTTTTTGCTTTTTTTCTAACTGTTTTTCAAAACCTTTTAATACTGCAAAAATACTGCAGGTTTAAGTTCTTAAAAGATAAAAACTTGAAGAATTTGTACTGTGAAATGTTACCTCATTCTTTGAGTCTAAATTATATATAAGCCTTTTTGTTATTGTGTTTATTGTTTGCTAGGAAGCGGATAGCCTTGCAATATTCAGTAATACACACAACACACACATTCTCTGTAAAAAATAATAATGTGAGCTGTGTGAAGGATGTATAGTAATAAATACATATTGTTGAAAAATAAATAAAGTTTATCTCTTATAAAAGCTGAACAGTGCCTGGTTTATATATTAAATAAAGGCTTTCAGCTTGCAGAGACTGCAGTAGCACCTTTTTGTGTGGCCTGAGTCAAAGCTTTTAGATTAACAGCTGCGTCGTCAAGTCAAAATATGTTCCCTTATTTATCCTGCATTTATGCATTACACTTTTGAATTCCATTTTCTGTTCACACATATTAAATTAACATCTTCCTGTGCACTTCAATGCCTCATGTTGCTTCCCTTTGACCCTCAGCTGGTACATACTGAGAGATAAAGACAAAGAATGAATTCGGAAAGCGCTTTTCAGATCTTGCATCTTGTATTCAGCTGCACGATCTCATTACCTTAGTGGGATTAGTAGTATTCCCTTAGCAATCACATACAGTACATACATATGGATAACAATTACACATTGTCACATAGGCCAGCTGCAGCCATTTTGTAGCAGCCATTTTAGACTTTATCATATTGTGTCTCAGCAATAAATAGCATCCAGAAGCTCATTGAAAAGACAGCATCTAAAATCTGTTTTTAACCTAGTCCTGCACATAAATGGCCACATAACAAAAAAACAAAGCAGCAAAAAGGGGCCCTCATGGATACGGACCTCATTGTCAGTATGTTTTATGTTGTTTCATTGTTCCTGTATCATTGTATTGCATGTTTTTGTCTTTCAATAAGGCAGCACCAATTAAAAATGTTGTTCTATGATGATTTATTTAACTATGAATAAAAAAAATAAGTGTACCTCAAAAGAGTACAGACAGTGCCAAAGGTCAAAAGTCTGTGCCAATCAAGACAGAGTTATACTGGCTCTTCACCACGTCATGGTCATCCAACCATCAAGAGATAACTCCTGACGACGTCTCCATGGTTACGGCTATGAGGCGCAGCCATTGGATGAGAAGACCCAATATCTTGTCCAATGGTTGGTTGACTCCATTTAGTTGTTATGAAAACTGGTCTTTGTCTTGCATCGTAAAAGCTTCATTTCAGTCTCGCATAAATGACATATAATGACTTTCCAGTTGTTTGTGTTTATGTATTTCTGTTACACAGAGGAGAAACCCCAGAGAAGAGCATTTATTCTCACCCTTCTCTACTTCTCATCTTATTTTTAGTCATTACATATCTGTTCATTTTATGTGTGTGCAGTAAAAAAAAATTGAAAGACTGATAAAAACCAGTGCTGGAAACCTGCCACCTCTGTACAAACCTTTGATGGAATGTTTTTAATCACTGTATTCTTTCAGCTTCTACAGTTTAATCAGAGCTTCAATGTCTGTGAAATATGCATTTAAGCCATTCTATCTCATATACTGTAGTATTTGACATTAGTTTTTGTCACATATATTTCCAAGGACAGCTTCAAGAAGTTTTATTTCATCTTGTAAGTACTTGGAGGAAGTGCAATTGGATTTTTCTAACCCTATAGAAACAGGAAAAAACACAGCTCATCTGGTATCTTAGCCAGGGCTATAAATAACCAAATGGAATTTTAAAAAAGCCTCTGCATACCCGAGTCTGTGCAGGACTCGGTACTTGCCACCTGTTCTTGCCTTATAGAAGGTCTTGGACCAAAATTTAAAGATTTATGCACAAATTTGTGGCTTTTTTTCCTTCAGCGTAAACAAAATGTAACCTTCATAGAGCTCCGTATTGTTGTCAGTAATGTCAAATTAAGTACAGTTCAGGTCACGCCCAGTAGACAGGAGCATGGGGAAAATGAAATTATGCAAAATAAGGTTTAAATTCCTGCACGTTGTCAGCACTAAGTGGACTGAAAATGCATCTTTCAGCTTATAGTCTTTCATCATCATAGCCAGCGCTATGCTTGATTAAAAAAAGATGAAAACTCCATTGCACAAACTTTGCAAAAAGTGAGTAATGTCTTATCTTGCATTGCTCAGACATGAGTTTCTGTTTCCATTTTTCTGATGTACTGCATTGATCCTGTTTTTTAATTTCAGATTCTTTAAAGCTATATAGTATGTGTAATGTTATTTTCTCTTGTTTGTAATGTTGCAGTTGCTGTAGTATAAAGAAACATAACACTGCAGGAATTTGAACCGTCATTTGTCAAAAATGATTCTGTGTCAGTTTCTCATTCTCTTTATAGTGGGTCTATATTACTCTCATTGCATTCTCTCATTTGTCTCATTGCAGGTGGTCTTTTCATTGACAATCCCTTCTACCAGCCGCGGACCATCGCTCCTTTTATCATTCATCTGGGTCCCCAGGATCTGTTCTCTGACTTCTAGGGGCAGCATGTTGTTGACTTTGCTCCTCACTCTTACAGTAACTGTCTGTACGAACACCTGGCTGCTCACATGCCCACCTGTTTTTCTGTCCGTCTCAGCGGGCTGCCTTTCTCTCCAGCTGAACTCATAGATTCAGAACAGTTTTCTTTTGACTAATCTGCTGGAGCAAAAAAAAAAGGAAAAAAGCTTGCTGCCCAACAACAGCGGCAGTCTGACCTACTGACCGAGAAGCACTAAGCTCTTCTCTCTGTTTTCTCTACTCTCTGCCCAGATTATCACTTCAGAGGAGAGCAACTTTACAAAAAGCAATACTTGGATTTATCGAGAAATGTTCAGCTGCATCTCTGCGGGACTGGGCTGAACTTTGGTCTTTCTTATAGCAATACATCTGAACTCCTCTCTTCAAGCTTACGTACTTGAGAAGATGTGAATGTCCAATGGAGTTTTACCCAACACAGCATTGCAATAGCTCATTTTGATTGTATATTCATTGTATGTGTGTGTACGTGTGGCTATATACAGTACAGACTATATACACATATATGTATGGTGTATGTTTCTATAATGATGTGTTGACAATAATATTACTATATGATGTATTTATGTAAATATGCTATAAAATCTTATTATTGTTGGTATAAATTATTTTAGAATTATAAAGTGAAATGTAACTGTAATATCACAGTATAGCTTTCTTCCAATTTTATATACACTGAGCAATTGAAGCTAGTCCTAGGAGATGCAATATTTTCTTTGTTTTCCTATTAACCTGTGCTGTTAGAATAATAATGCTTCCTTTTCTTCCTCTCTTTCCATCCAACTTTTCCTCTGTCTTTGATGTCTATCTGAGCCTTTCTGAGCACGCTCTCTGCTGCCAGAGGTTTGTTTACAAAGCCTGGACCAGAGGTGCTCAATACTGAACACACGCATAACCTAATCACACACACTTTTCCTGTCAGAAAGCACATTTTCTATAGTCTCACTGCTGGCAGGGAATACTGTTGTTACAAACACTTTATGTGTATTATACTGTATGTGTATACTCTGATGTGCGCACTCCTCCCTCTGCCATTAACACATTAACAAACGCACCCATCTCCGCTACCATCAGGTCCATAAGCACAGCCCACTGACACCCATCGCTGTTCCTTCTGTCTGTAAACCCACACATTCACACACCTTTCCCTCCTGTTGCAGGCCTCTACTTTGGCCTTGTTACATAAGATACAGCACAAACAAACAGCAAGGTAATTTAGCCCATATATCTTACTGAGATGCTTTACTTTCATACTTGAATGTAATCTGTTTGTAGTCCAGGGAAATGTCTCCAACGTGACTCCACTCTGTTGAAATAGCAGTTTAGTGGGTTGTATTGTTTTAGAAACATATGGTGGTCTGTTGTCTTTGGCGTGGCATCATCTGCAGGTTTGAGGGGTTTTATTGCAGAGAATGATATTAATATAACATCATTGCTAAGATTAAAAGATCTGTAAAGAGGGAATCCTGAATGGAGCTGCATTGATTTTGCTGTGCCCATGTTTAGGAAAAGGAATCAGTGATTAATTCCCTTATTGATTCCCTATCTATTTGCCATGTGGAAACCTTTGTTTTCAGTGGAGAAAAAAAGTTTCCAGCTGCTGGTTTCCATGTCATTGTTTTGCAATGCAAAACCATACAAAAATCATGGCAGCATCGATAAATGGAATTGCTAACAAGGAAATCATTTTCAATGTGTTTGATTTCTAGCTGTACCCATACTTGGGCGTAAATATCTCAGCTTTTGTTTTGCTTTGAATCTGTCTAAAGTGCAATACAGAATGGCTGGAATGCCCTTTTACTGTTCGACACCGAGGCACTGCTGACAGAGTGTGAGTAAACCAGTGGTTGAACTGCTCAGGAGAAGCTAACTGAGGGAGAATGGAGTTTAGTTTCTTAGCATTTGTAGTCTAAAAAATGTTTGACTTCTGAGTAGTTGAGTTTGTAGTCGTAGTATAATAAGTAGTGTATCGATAGTATTTAGACTGGTAGCTTATGTATTCTATTAATCTCTAAAGTGCTATAGACACATAATTGGTTAATGTTGGAGGTGAACAGATTGGGGTATGGTTGACACAGCAGTGTTGACATTCATGGAAGATATGTGTGTGTGATTTTACAGTGTGTGTGCTGCTTTGAAACTGCTGTTTTTTGCCTTCATTGGTCTTTATTTTAGCCTAGAGATAAAATGTCACTCAGCGGAGACAAAATCGAAGAGAATGTGCATCAAAAGGTTTTCTTCTCACACTCACCTTGATCTAGGCGCCGGTTTGATCTCTTGTGTTTGTCCTGGCTATGATTCAACTAAACATATGTCTAAGAAAGCCTGTAAAGTCTCAGGCCTCAGTGCACTGTTTTTGTGTTTTTTTAACACAATAAGTCAAATGAAATGCTACTGAACTGACCGAGAAAAGGAATCTGCATTTTTGGATAAAGTCGTAGTGGTGCAGTGAGGATATCCTGCACTGGATGGAGTGAAGTGCTTTAGTGTGAACAGCTGGTTCCTCTGCTTCAACAATGCGATGTCCAGGCTCTGCTCTCATGTCTGTCTGGGCCTCAATGGTTTTAACAGGACTCAGGCTCCTTGTATATGTGGCATTCACTGGACTGCCAATCAATCAATCAAAGTTTCCATTATACACTTCTAAAACCCCACTGGTAACGTAAGCACCTTGGAATTTTTCAGCCACAGATAATGCTCTTATCTGGTAATCTTTGCTTACATATGAGAAACATAACCAGCTGGCATTCACAGGAGTCAGTTAGCACTGGGATCATCTTGCTTTTCTGACATGCACTAGTGTTAAGTTTATCCTGTTGCTAAGACATCTCAAAGAAACTAGATCCTGGTGTTTAAAAAATGATCTGCTGTATAGTAATGGATTCCTGTAGAGCTTGGTGGTGTGGATCGAGTCTATTGGGTTCTTTCAAGATTTTTACAGTAATTTTCCATCACATCACAAAGCACATCTGTTCCCCTTGTCTCTAAAAGTCAAACAGACAGATCAGAGAGAGGCTGTATTTCTTTGCCATGACTTTTCATCCTCATGTGGAATTCACGCGGAGGTGAATAACTTCGAGCTTTGCCGTGTGGAAACAGACCTTCTCTATCAGCTAAAGAATTTCTCCTAATTTCCCCTCTGCCCTGCTCCTGCTCTCTTTTTCGGCTCCATCCTCTCGTTCCAGATGGCACACATTAATAAGGCAGACAGTCATACCTCAGTGAGCAACCTTTTCATTTCCCCTCAGACTGAACAGACACACTGGAGGAGTCACCCTGACTACTGACCCTGTCCTCCTGGTCTGTTGGCCTGACGACATGCGCTCAAAGCCAGGGTGGCACAGAGCAGGAGCGTGGGGGGTGGGGGGCTCAGGGAAACACATTTAGTTCAATCCTGGCATGGTGCTCTGTCAGGACGGCACCAGCAGTTTTAAATTTGCTTAAAACCCAAATAGTTGCCAGTTGCCAAGTGGATTGCAGTTTAATAGGATTATAACATGACGAGAGAAATCGATGTCCTGTATCTAAATATAAATGCATGTTTGGGTTCAATTAGGCAAAGCATGGAGAAAAAAAAGAGATAATAAGTTTTGATGAGAAGTGTTATGGTCTTTTAGTGTGGGTTTTAATTTCAATTAAGCCTTAAAGATCTACAACTATTTTAACTGAGAGCTCCAAATGAATTTATCTGTACTTTTAACCTCTTCTTAGTGATTTACTTACCTCCATTTATTATAACATTATCCTCTGCATCTGCATTTCTGCATTTTCTATACCGGTACTGTCACCTTCTTAAAATAATTGCCTAAGTCATTTATTGACAAAAATGACAGGCATGATTTTGCCTAAATCATCAAATACTCCATTTCTGGCAAAGTTTTTTGTGTTTCCTAAAATCTGGGGAACAAAAATTTACTTTTCCGATTATTTTAGGAGGGTGCCAATATTTAATTTAGTGACTATGAATATGTTCATAAAGTGCAGAGTAACTTCAGAGAAAAACTGAAGAAAACATCTTTTTCATTAATTGAACATAAAAACAAGTATCTACAGTCAACCTTCATTCATCAGCCATGGTTTTTACTGGTGAATAAATGTTGACAGCGTTTCCATGTTCCGAATGTACAAATAAGATCCATCTAGTGTCACTGCTAAAAAGCTGAGAAACTGCATTTTACCCAAATTATATACTTGTATTGGCACTGACATATTGATTAGTGTTTCAACAGATTTTAAACATTTTGTAACAGTAGATGCTTTTGGTCGCTGGTGTCTGTTTAGGTCTTGGAGGGTTAGGTTTTCATTATTTTTATGAATGTATAGTGTTAATTTTAGTTATTCATGAGGAAAGCCATGATTTACAGAAGCTTAAATATGTCAGTGAAGTCAAATATGATTCACAAATCACGTCTCCATACTGTGTAAAACCAGTTTATTCTTAAACACCATAAACACTGGGGGTAAATGAAAATAAAAGCTTATTTTATCTGCAGTTCTATGACAAGTCACTTCATACTGCACTGTTCATTGTAGTTTTTATTGAGGTTTTTTTGTTTTGTTTTGTTGCCTGTTTTTATTGTTATTTAACTTAAATTATTTAGTTCACTACTAGTTTTAGTTTTACTTTTTAATAACATGTTCAGGATTCAAGACAAAGCATGAAAAACCAAAAGGAAATCATAAGTTCTGCTGGACAAACCATTGTTGCTGCCACAAGTTTTCCTTCATGACCCATTTAAAAAAAAAGCTTTTTTAAGGACAGAGAAATAAAACACAAGTGAATCAGAGGAACATACATTTTCCACCTGTGTTTCTCGTATTGTAGCACCGTCAGGAAGATGGCAAGACCAGTTTTACTCCACCATGAAATTTCTGAGAATAGAGGTTTTCCTGTGGAAACACAGTCTCAGTAGCTGTGCAGTAAAAGGTTGCATGGATAACTTTCAAGGAGAGTAATGGCTGTTTGTGCTGGACTTTGAGCTGTCTGACGGATGGTCTTCCTGCTGCGGTGTCCCCCAGAAGAGCTTTAAGAGCTCACTTTAAAAGTAGTTTCCCTGCATCTACAGTTTGACAAACACTGCCTCTCAGAGGTGGAGCAGCACTGCAGCGGATGTGTAACAGCCGCTACACCTGTAAATCTAAAGAAGCACAAAACTCACACACACAAGCAATACACCACACATTGAACTCAGGGCTACCTGACATACACACACACACACACACACACACACACAAGTATGCAAATAGACACAACCGTCACACACATGTACCCACATTTGTAAATATTTCTGCATCTTTCATAGTGAAACGTGTAATGACAATAACAGCTGAGCACACTGAGACAGCATGACATACTCTGCTCTGTGGTCTGTATATTACACATATGATTGTACTGTATGTAGTGAGAGTCACACAAGTGGTTTGGCCTTGTTTGCAATTTAGGATTTGAGCCATGACACATTACACTCCCATTTGCCCTATTTATTATCTTGGTGCTTTTTAATGGGCTGTCTGTAGCACTGTACATAATGGATTTAGTTTTTCATTTTTTAATGTGCAGAAACAGAAGTTGTCTATGAGCATCACGAGCTTTGCTGTCACTAGAGGAAAGAGGGAGTCGTACAGTCATCAAAAAACTTTTTGGCGCCAAATGCAGGAGCTTTGCGTTGCCACACTAGGTGGTTAGAAGCTGCAATATGTTCAGTAGTTAGGAGGTCTGAGTGCATTTGCTGCCAGGTAGCATTTGCTTTTTAGAGTTTCTGTTTGGGAGCTTGGTTTCCCAATGGTACCTCTTCATCCTCTCTGCCAGGCTAAAGGTCCAAGAGAGAAGGCAGATGATGCAGACCAGCTTTTGGGAAACGATTCTAGTTTGTTCTGCTGGGTGGGTTTTATCCAGAGACCAAAGATTCTGAAGTATTTGTTGCACAAATCTGGTCATCCTGGCAGTCTCAGAGGTGAGAAACCACACAGAGCGAGATCTGATATTGACCGTCTAGACAGTTATAAAATGTCAAGCAAAAAAGAACGCATTCGGTTCTCCTGTGTGTAAAGTCAGGCTGTGAATGAAAACTGTGTGTTGCCCCTTCTTGCAGAATCAGTCTAAGTTTGTCTGTAAGCTGAGGAAACAGAGTTGTACAAAGAAAGAGTCCATCCGTGAGTCCTTGTGAACTCTGAGATCAGAGCAACAGAAATAGATCCAGGATCACATTTCGACTGCCGATGCAAAGTGAACCAGACTAACTGCTGAACAGATCATTTTGACTGGGTGTGTGTGCATGTGTGTGGGGTAGAAGCGTGTGTTTTGTGTGTTCTTTAAGGAAGCACATAAGGGAAGGGAAACTATTTCACACCCATACACACACACACACACACACAATATTGCAGTCACATCAAGCATGCTGTTGCATACTTCACGATCCAATGGTTGTTTAAGGCCAATATCCTCCTGATAAACGATCAAATCATTTCGGTTGGGAATGTACACTGTTGTTATAGTGACTGTAGAGTAGAATGTATTTACTCATAGAAAGAGTAAACCTTTTTGTAGAGAAGCATATATACAGAATATATATGACTACATACATATATACATCTATATATCTTTTGAATTACTTGTGTGTGAGAGTTGTTTTGGGCGCATCCACTCTGTTAGAGTCATATTTCTTTCCCCTTCTTCAACTTTTATTTCATGATGTTTTCAAAAGTAGTGTCTTAAGAGTGATGAGTGCTTTGTTTTCCTGTAAATATTTTTTTTTTTTTTAATTTTTAATAAAAGGGGATTAAAAGATATTTTATGATGCTGCCCACAGTATAAAAGTATAAAGCGCTATCTGTTCACAGCATCTATTTGATCTGTTAAATTATCAGAGTATAATTATGTGAAATGTAACAAAGATGGGGCGGGGGTCCTGTGGTAAATAGAGGCCAATGACAATAAATGAGGAGGGTCAAACTCGCTGTATTGTTTTGATTAGTAGCAACATTCACAGCAGTGATAATCTGTGGTTGTCACTGTTCTTGACATAATCTATGCTTGACAAACTGAAAATAAAAAATATAAACAAAATGGAAATCTTTTTTTATTTTTTTGTATTGTATATGTGTTCATTGACTAACAGTGTGAAAATCATTGTTTTACTTGGCAAATGTTGGCTATAAAATGGTGAAACTATGAATCAACAAAACTCTAACAAATCCAAACAATGGATAACTAAACCTAAAATGAATATACAATAAATGAAAAAAAACAAAAATGTGAAAGCACACTGAAATTTCCAAACTTTGTAATTGCCACATGGTTTTGGGTCAAATGCCAGATGTTAGCCACAAGTCTGTAAAAGTTGAGAAAAATTTAAAACCTTTCAAGGTCTTCAGATTCTTAGTCCTGCTCACATTTCACTGCATCCTCACTTTATGTAATATTAATAAACCTGAAATATTGTTGTGAATTAATTTCTTTTTTTTCCTAACGTATTATACCATTTCAAAGTAAAATGATCAGGAGTGCTTTGATAAATCATTTTTCTTTGTGACATGTATTATTTCTGAACTGAAAAGTTTTACAGGTTGTCCTTATGTATTTGCAGATTCTTTACAAATGTAATCATTTGAAGTAATATCTGTTTTCTGTCTTTTAGACTGCACTGCAATGTGACTGGCTGCTGTAGAGATTGATTCAAAGTACAGTGCTCAGCAAAATAGACAGAACAGAAAAAAAGATGTTTTGTGTAACTCAAAATTTGTTAAATTGCCACAGTGTTAACGCTGCATTTTGACACCTTATGTTGATAATACTTCAGGGATTATATCACACTATAATCACAGAGTCAAGGTTATGGGCGATAATTGGTGAGCTTGTCTTGGAGGACTTTCAGCACATGGCAGTTCAGCAATATGATCTGTCAATCATGGGCGGCACTGCTGACAGCGGCGAGTCTGAGTATCTGGTGACATCTCCAGCAGTCAACACCACCAGCCACAGCCGCCAGTCATCCCACCTAACCAGTGTGTGTATGTGTGTACGAACAGGTTTGTGAAATCTCAGATTTTTAGCAAAAGAATAACTGAAAAATGGTTTTGTCTGAGAGAAAGCAAATGAGACACAGAGGATGAGCATTAAACTCTGGAAGTGATGACAGCTATCCTGACTAATTAAACTCTGCTCGACAGATATCATTTGGATCAAGTCAAAAATGCCAGTTCAGCTGGAAGCATTTACTATTTTAACTGGATCATTATGCTGAAATGTGACTTTTAGTTATACTTGACAAAAAATGTGAATTATAAAAATATATAAATACATGGAATTCTGTTTACATTCTGTCTCCTGTCACTAAAATATATAATTCCACAACAAAACTATCAAAAAATAGATTTTACATGGACTATCAGACAAGTAATGGGATAAAATGTGAACTTAGCCACAGGAGTTAAATATTACATTACTGTTTGGTCATAAAATGTGACTGTGTGTCTGTATTTGCTGTCACATCACATTCCATGATCTCAGTTATGTACACAGTGATCTGGAAAACCAATAAGATGCTGTATATATTTATCACAGGTATATGTAGTCTCTGCATGGTCCAAATTCATACACTGTAACTGTAAGCCTGGAGAAACAAATGACCTTGGACTGCTGACAGCTTCTTGTATGACATTATAGCCTAGGCCAGTCAGCAACATGGAGCACTGCAGCTTACAAATCAGGTTTTTTTTTTTACGAGGGTCGTAAAAACAAAACGCACGAAATCCGATTGGTAAGCAAAACTGAATTGCAGCTATTCATTTTTACGATTTTTAATTTTGTTCCTGAATGCCTCATTAGTTAAGTATCAACATCTTCAAGTATCAACGCTTATTTACGTAGACTGAAATTATTCCTGATATTGCCCTATTTTATGTTTTAAAAGCAAACATTTGACATAATATACAGTAGGTAATAACACAAGGGCTCTCATTTCTCTGGGTTAAAAAAAAAAACGGCAGCAGAATGACGTCACTGACGTAAATACGTGCTAAACTAATTTTCAGGTAATGGTGCTAGCTACAAGTCAAACAGTAGCTAATAACCTATGTTTATTATTATTATTATTTGTTTTTAGCATGTGAGATGAAATAAATGATGCGTGGTGCATAAAAAAACACCACAGTGATTGACAACATAAATGAGTTATGCTGCTGAAGTGGCCTGTGAAATTTCTATCGGTTTGTTAATTTCCATTTTGAATCTTGTTGGTTGTGAATTCTCAGGCTAATGCCACAACCGCCTCATCACTGAAAAGGACTAGCAGCTGCAACCGTTTTGAAACTACAAAAAAATACAGTCTGTAGGTGAGTATTTCACACGAAAAATTGTCGGAGCTTTCCCTTTCCTCTTTTCTTGAGTTGTCAGTTGGGTGTGGTGACCATTGTACTAATGAAGCTTAAATCTACTTTTTTTTTTTTTTTTTAAAGCAGAGTTAATTGGGTCAAGCTGTGAACGCACATGTATGTATGTAACCGGTGATGTCGGACTCTGCCTTGTGTTTTTGTTTAAGGACGAGACCTGCAAGTATAACTTTGGAAGGTAGTCTCCGTTTATTGTTTTTCGGCTCCTGACAAAAGTGGCATGAGACACAAAAACCTCCGGTCAGCGACCCCCGTAAAACATACTCCTCTGACATTGGGATCTGGAACACATGGGAGGAGGTAAAGGCACGAAAACTCTAGGTATACAGGGTATGCACATACGTGTCCCCCCCCCCCCAAGTTAGACTGAGTGGCAAAAACCAACCTACTCAACATGGCGGACTATAGCAGTAAACACAGCGACACCGGGAAAATGTGAAATACGACATTAAATGAAGGACAATTGGACTGAAGATGGATCTGTACGAGATACGCTATATTGCCAAAAGTATTTGCTCACCTGCTTTGACTCACATATGAATTTAAGTGACATCCCATTCCTAGTCTATGGGGTTCAATATGACATGGGTCCACCCTTTGCAGCTATAACAGCTTCAACTCTTCTGGGAAGGCTGTCCACAAGGTTTAGGAGTGTGTTCATGGGAATTTTGGACCATTCTTCCAGAAGCGCATTTGTGAGGTCACACACTGATGTTGGACAGAAGGCCTGGCTCTCAGTCTCTGCTCTAATTCATCCCAAAGGTGTTCTTTGGGGTTGAATTCAGGACTCTGTGCAGGCCAGTCCAGTTCATCCATACCAGACTCTGTCATCCATGTCTTTATGGACCTTGCTTTGTGCACTGGTGCACAGTCATGTTGGAAGCGGGAGGGGCCAGCTCCAAACTGTTCCCACAAAGTTGGGAGCATGGAATTGTCCAAAATGTCTTGGTATGCTGAAGCATTCACAGTTCCTTTCACTGGAACTAAGGGGCCAAGCCCAGCTCCTGAAAAACAACCCCACACCATAATCCCCCCTCCGCCAAACTTTACACTTGGCACGATGCGGTCCCACAAGTATCGTTCTCCTGGCAACTGCCAAACCCAGACCTGTCCATCAGATTGCCAGGTGGAGAAGCGCAATTCGTCATTCCAGAGAAGGCGCCTCCACTGCTCCAGAGTCCAGTGGCGCCGTGCTTCACACCACTGCATCCGGCGCTTTGCATTGCACTTGGTGATGTATGGCTTGGATGCAGCTGCTCGACCATGGAAACCCATTCCATGAAGCTCTCTGCGCACTGTTCTGGAGCTAATCTGAAGGCCACATGAAGTTTGGAGGTCTGTAGCCACTGACTCTGCAGAAAGTTGGCGACCTCTTCGCACTATGCGCCTCAGCATCCACTGACCCCGCTCCGTCAGTTTACGTGGCCTATCACTTCATGGCTTAGTTGCTGTTGTTCCCAAACACTTCCACTTTCTTATAATACAGCTGACAGTTGACTGTGAAATATTTAGGAGCGAGGAAATTTCATGACTGGATTTGCTGCACAGGTGGCATCCTATCACAGTTCCACGCTGGAATTCACTGAGCTTCTGAGAGTGACCCATTCTTTCACAAATGTTTGTAAAAGCAGTCTGCATGCCTAGGTGCTTGATTTTATAAACCTGTGGCCAAGGAAGTGATTGGAACACCGGATTCTGATTATTTAGATGGGTAAGCCAATACTTTTGGTAATATAATGTACCAAAGAACAAGTGGTCCATGAACATTGACATGTGACCTGAAATCGGTATCCTGACATCCAGGGTGTAGGGGATCATCGCTATTTTTTACCTGAAACAAATATACATGGTTTCATCATTACTGATGACCAGGGGCTAAAACGAGGCAGAGAACCAGCTGATCCAAAGTCCATTTAAAGTAAACTGTGGACTGACCCCAGTGAATATATGCATGATGTACTGGTACTGAGGAGATTTACATCTAGTTCCAGGCCCGGACTGGCTAATTGGGAGGACCGGGACAATTCCTGGTGGGCCGGTGTAATATTTAGGCCGCGAGGGCCGGAGTTCACTTTAAATATGTATTTAATATTTTATTTATTTATTTATTTTTTGGGGGCCGGTGTTCAGTCATAGCACTGAGTTGATCACGTAATCTGTAGCCGCTGTTCCTGGGCCACACCCCCTCTACCAGCAAACTGTTTGTTTTCTTCCTGTTTTTTTTGCGGACACACTGTGACCTGGCGTAACATGTCCTTGCATGCAGTTAGTAGCTCTATACTGTGGCGGTGGAGCATGTACGATCTGTGCTCTGTAGGCTGTGGATGGTCAGCTGTGTTTGCTGTTTGAAACATGGATAATAAAAAGAGCAAAGGTGGTGTGGAGAAGACAAGAACTAAAAAGAGGAAAGCTCTGGAAGCAAACTCAGCCAAATGTGCCAAAATCGGCAACTTTTTCACAAAAACTACCTCCCGGTTGGAAACTAATAAGGACGATGAACCGGGTAAACCACCTTTCAAGTTAGTTAATTATCGAGTCAATACATTGTGTGGCATTGTGGCGTGGAACATAACATTATGTAATTTAAATAATAGTATGATACGACGCCCCATAACTGGGAAACTTTGTCTTGTAGCTCCTCAGAGTCAGAAAGCAGATCCAGCAGCAGACACCAGCCATGAGCCCACAAGTCCAGAGTGGGCAGGTAGGACTGCTCATAGAGGGAAGATTATTAATAAATAGGCTCCGATGAAGAGTATGGTGTAGGCCTGTTCAATATGAAAGGTGCTCTGAGATGCTCCAGGATTCAGCACTACATGAATGAAACTGACACCAAGGCTTTGAAAATAGAAGATTTGTGCTGAGAATTATGAGCATTTTTAGTTCTATTTCTATCAGTGTCTATCAGTTCATCAGTTTCTATTAGTGTCAGAAGCAGAGCCAGGAGCCAGTAGTGATGAGGGGATTGCTCCTGTCAGGATGGAAGGAAAAGGTGAGCTGTTGGAACAGACTGTGTGAACAAGCATTAGTTCTACTAAAACCACTTTCTAGACCCAAACGATAGTCCTGACCTATTTTATTTTTTATTATTAAAAGTGAGACAGTAAATACACAAAGCCCACAACTGAAAAGCAATAGCATAAAGTAACATTAAATAAGCCTGCATATTTTGCCAATGTAAATATCTTAATTGGTTCAGTAAGTCCAAATGTCTGTAGATATTATTTTTTATTGTGATACAGGTACAGGCGAGTCTAGGGAAACTGGAGGAAGTGTGAAAGGGAGAGCAGAGTCTACTGATGACAGAGGAGCAGCTCAGCAGCACAACCCTGAACCACTAGGCACAAATGAGACAGATGAAGAGGAGTCTGTTGTTAGCTTTGATTGCTTTGCTCGCCCTCAGTCACAGGATACACATATTTTTTTCTTATCATCCTCATCAAACCCCTAATATCACTATACCAAAAGTTTTCAATAGCATCGATGGAACAAACCGCAAGTAAGTTGTGATGGAAATCTTTTGTTGCAGAGGATACAAAAATAATAGTTATTAGAAAGTGCAGCAAGCTTTATTTATTTATTTTTTTTAATTTTTAATATTTTTATACTTTCATTTCATTTCAAACATTTTAAAGGTTTGAAAAATGTTAACACTTATAAGAACAAAAATATAGATTCTGTTATTGTTGTGTTGTGAGGAATAATAATGTTGGAGATGTCGATGTGCACTCACTTTTGAAATAAATCCACATTGTGAAGCAACCTTTACTTGCGCTGAATTGGAAATATTTTAGAAAATACACTGAATTTGAAGGCTTTGCAGAACAGTGTGTAGACCTAACATGTAAGGTTATAATTGCATGATTTTAATAATAATTGGTCGTGATCTAAAGTGGGCCGGTCTGAGGTATGAAAGTCCAGGGCTGAAAATGAGTCTGTCTAGTTCATATCCAGTACTTTATACAACACAGATACAACTAGAAGCAGTCGGAGAGCGCAGACCTCCGCCAAGGCTGATCAGTGCGCCCCCCCATCACCACCAAAATTTAATCATTTCTTCCTCATCCCATTTCCAACAAACCCTGAAAATTTCATCCAAATCTGGCCATAACTTTTTGAGTTATGTTGCACACTATCGGACAGACAAACAAACAGACAGACAAACAAACAAACCCTGGCAAAAACATAACCCCCTTGGCGGAGGTAACTACTGTGGACCAGCAGGGTACGACTTAATTCTTACAATATTATGGCTTTATTGTCGGAATATGACGACTTCAATCTCATAAACGAATGACATTTGTGTTAAATTATGATGGGGTTTTTTAATAACTACGACTTTATTCTCATAACATTGCGATTCTTTTTGTATTCGACTTCATCATAAAATTACAGGTTTTATATCAATATTTTATGACTTTATACTTGTAGTAGGGCTGTGCAATTAATCGAAATTCAATTACGATTTCGATTATTACACGCAACGATTACAAAAATTATGTAATCGAGAAAAAACGATTATTAATTTTGAGTTGTTTTAATTCACGCGCACGCAAGCTCCCATGAGCTGCTCTGCCCCGCCCCCCTCTAAGCTACTGCTGCCTGCTAGCCGGCAGGTCCACCCCAAGAGGAAAGTTGTACCTAGCGGTCTGGAAAAATGGCAGGAGAATCACAGCAGAAGTGCTTGGTAAACTAAAAAGGCAAGTCAGATTCAACTGTATGGAATCACTTTGGGTTTGATGAAGACGAAGAGCAAAAACACATCGCGTGCAAAAAGTGTTTCGTACTTGTGTCCGCACCGACCGGGAACACAACAAACCTTTTAACCATCTAAAGTTTAACCACCGCCACCGTTATCATAATCTTATGAAAAACTAAAACGCATAAAAACAACTTCGTCCGCAATGCAATCTTCAGTCTCCGAATCTCTGTACGCTGCAACTCCCGTATTAACCTAACCCTAACCCTTATAACCCTAACGTGCGTATTCTAGATGGCTGATGTAAACAGAAGGCCTGAACTGAAACCTCACGGCACGCCACTGAATTTACTGTTTCATACTACATTGAACATACTTGAATTTATAATTTGCACTTTACGTGAGTTTTTTTTTTTTATTGCTACAGTTCTATGGCAAGTCTATAGCAGTTTAATTACAGTGCACTATTTATTTACAAAAGGAAACATACTTGAATTTACAGTACACTTATTTGCATTCAAAAATTTTGGTTTGTACAAAAGTGAACATACTTTGTTTTAGTGGTTAAAAGCTTTATTTATGTTTAAAGAGTATATTTTACATTGTTTTGCAAGAAAAAAATAAACAACTTTAAGGTTAAAAAATAATCGTTTTTAATAATCGTGATTTCAATTTTTGCTAAAATAATCGTGATTATTTTTTTTTCCTATAATCGAGCAGCCCTAACTTGTAGTGTGAAGCGTTTTTATTTTCTTATGTGGCCCTAATACGCCATCATAGCTTTATTCTCCAGTTTCCCCGTATTTGAAAAACTAGGTTAGCCTTAGTTTAAGTTAGTTTACAAATCATATAGAGCACAAGATTCAGAATCACAAAATGAAGACAAAAACCATGAAAAATCTGGTCATGAAACCAAGAGCTTTACTAAGAAGGAACGTTAGCCAAAACAATACGTCATTTAAGGTATGATTTGACCCAAAAATACAGCATAAATTAATGTTACCTGACACGAAACGGGATCCACAGATCTAGGTTTTGTTTCCTGGATTTGTGGATCCATCTACTTCTCTTTTCTTTGTCTTTTGGTGCCTGTAAAATGACCGCTTTTCAAACCTGTTCATACAATTAATTGCACAACAGCTCTTCCCCATTTTTTATTAAATATTGTTCTTAAGTTTAGACAGTATTGATGCCAATGCTGCCACTCAGTTGGTGTAACCGCGGTGACTTCCGCTATCAGTGACGTCACGTGCATACCCTCTATAGCGGGCAGTGTCACACTGTAAATTACTAGTTGGGGAACAGACTCAAATTAAAAGTTCCACATACTGACTCGGTGGCCCATAATGTCAGGTATTAACCAAAAGAAATGAAAATAAAATGAACAGATTTTGTGTAGTTATAACAAACAATACACAATATCATCAACATACCTGCACTGATGTGAAATAATTGACCCTGTTACATGTAGTGAAGCCCAAAACGAGCTAATGCTAAATCTGCACACATTCATTGCTAATAAAATGTTATCAGATGATGACAACTTCCTGCAAATTACATTTTTTTAATAAGTTTTTAATATATTCGGTTGTCGAGTCACATTTGTTTAAATTATGTAATACACACATAGACGTTTGTCAAAGCAGACACCTTGTAATGGTGTAAAACAGTAGCTGCATGTGTGTTGGTGAATCAGTTTCAGGCCTTGTGGTTCACTGGAATAACCTCTTAGGGTGGAATGGAAGACAGCCATACCCGTAGGTTGTATTCATCCCATTCATTTACAGCAGGGGTGTCCAAACCTAATCCTCGAGGCCCGGTATCCTGCATGTTTTAGATCTTTCCCTCTTCCAGCACACCTGGTTCAATTAATGATCTGCTCATCATCAAGCTCTGCAGAAGCCTGATAATGATGTAATGACTTCCAGGTGTGCTGGAAGAGGGAAACATCTAAAACATGCAGGATACCAGCCCTCGAGGACTGGGTTTGGACACCCCTGATTTACAGTAAAAACGAGATTGCATTTAATGTTTTAACATCGACTTATGTGATAAATTGAAGCAGGGCTGTGTAGCTCATCAAATTAATTCAGTTACTTTAGGTTTTGCAGTGTGAAAATAGTGACAAATGCATAAATTGCAAAATTGTGATTATTCCTGTTGAATCTTCTTGCAAAACTAAAAAATTAAAATGAAACCTCTTTCCCTATTGTAATATATTTATTGTGAATATGTTTCTCCAGTCACACATGGCATATAGTTTTAGTAAAGAAAGCGTTCAATCACGTTTTCCTTTCATATCTTATTGTCACAAAACAATCAATTAAAATGTAAATTGTTCATTATATATATATATATATATATATATATGTATATATATATATATATATATATATATTTTTTTTTTTTTTTTTTTCTTATAATGTGGGATTATAAAAAGTTTTCTTGGCCATATCTTCCATGTTTAAATTAGAAGGTCTTCTTTTTTCGGCTGAAAAAATTCTCATCCTTTATCTCCTTCAGCATTCGTTGAATAGAACAACTTAATTTAATTCTGAAGTAAAACCAATGCTTGTAGTCCCACTTGATAAAAGCCACAAGCCCAAGCCTGTTTTCCTTGGTTTAGAATTGAATAATGTTCAGTTGACAAATGTTGCTGGGACTCTTGACCTTCTGCATGCACCTTGGAAATAGGTGAACTTTCCTTCTTCTAAAGCTAAATAAAGTCTTTTAAAATACTTTTGAATTACCAGGAACGTGAATTGTCACAAAACCTGAAACAGGGCTGTTATTCTGACCTCATAAAAAGTTGCTGTAATTGGACAGTCACAGTAGTATTACAAACATCTGATGATCTTACTGAATATCATGTATTGTTGTAAACTAAACTATCAACAGTATATAAAGCAGTTCAAATGGGATCAACCTTAAACATATGCCATATTAAAATGAGATGCACCAATATATTGGCCAGTATCAGTTTGAGCGAGATGTCTTTTCACCAGTGACAGTGACTGGTATTTATCATGTTATGTAAAGATTTATTCATAAATTTGTTCGTTTGAATCTGTGTTCACTCAAAGATAATGTGATGAAACATTGAAATACTCAGCATTTTACTTCACAATATACAGTTTTTCTTCTTACAGTTAAAGTAAGCAACATTTTGTTGATAATACTGACATACTTTTACTCAAGTATGGTTTAGAATGCAGTCATTTACACGTAGTTGAGTATTTTCACTGTGTGATATCGGTGCTTTTACCTTCTACTTCTACCTCCGCTCATTGTGCTGCTCATTTATGTATATACCTAAAACTTTCCAGGGGGAAAACTTACCTATAGTTGTTTAATCACTTATTAACCTAAATCGTAATAAATGTTCAAGAGCCAGATCGGGTTGTATTCATTAAATCTGCTTCAGGGTTATGCTCAAGTTTAATGTTGAGCTTGTTTTGCACCTCCACGCGGTGCAGTTTTACGCTGCCACACAGCCTGACCGCCTCCTCTTTAAGGCTGCAAAATCAGTTCAGATCCACTAATTATGCATTTGTTTGGTGAGCCAGTGCGTTTGATGTCTGGATAGCTGCTTTAACTGTACCAGCTCTACATTCTCAACAGGTTTTTCGTACTCAGATTAGTTACACTCATCACTACGCACTGTCTGCTCCAAGCTGGATGAGATAACTGCTTCTTTCCTCTCACCAAGCTTTTTAACATATTTGTGACCTGAAACTTGTAAATATTTTCAGCTGGAGAGCAATTTAATGAAGTGAATTAGAGATAAAGTTTTAAGAAAGAGGGCAGGCAGGTAGACTAATACAGAAAAAACATTGTAAAGGTTAATTATTTAAGACTTTAAATGGTTTTAGTTTGTAATTATAATAAAGCAATGAAAAAGAAAAGACATAATAAATTCATGATTAAATAAAAGTTTTATCTGGTAGTACTGTATACAAAGCGTTATTATTCTGCTTAATTTGTGATCATTGCTAACATGAATCACATGTTCTTTTCGTCTTCAAGAAATTCAGCCTTCAGATAAATTCTTTTTCTGGGCAGGTGGAGACTCTGCTGCATTCACCCCCCTCACCTGAACAAATGAGATAACATGGACGAGAAAACCACCCGAGACTAAGCAGATTCAGCTTAAAGGTTTTCACCTCAAGAGGGACACTTCTGCCATTCAGACCTACACAGTCTCCAACCGAGAGAATCGCAAAAATGATGGAAAAAAGAAAAGTATGTAAAGGATGAGTACAATGTTTGTTGTTGTAACCCATAAGGACCCAGTGTGACTTTTGTGGCAGTTTGCAAATGAATTTTTCTCTCTATTTAACCTTTCCTAAGTGATTTATCACCATTTAGTCTAATATTATGTTTGGAATTTTGTGTTTTTAAGTGAAACAGGTATTTTCCTGTAAATAATTTACTGATCGTGTAGATGTTCATTAAAGGTCAGATTAAAGTTGAGGGTTATTATATCAAAAATAGAGAAAACTGAAGAAAAAGTGACTTTTTCTACAAAATTTATTATTAATTGAACATAAAACAAGTGTCTCCATCCACTGTTATTAATCCAACTCCATGGGTTTACTGGTGAATTGATGTTTTAGAAGAGGATGGTGTTTCCACAGTAACTACGGAGCCTCTGAATGTCCAAATGGGTCACATCTGATGACCTTGAAAAGATGACAATCTGCATTTGACACCAGTTATTTACATGTATTGATAGAATTAGTGGATGAACAGTTTATATTAGTAGATGTTTTTTTTTTTTCGGTCAACGGTGGATGTTTGGGTCTTTATGGGTTAATTCTTTTGTGTAGCAGAACAGTACAGTCTGAACAGGTCAAAGATGTAGTAAAAGTAGTGGTAGAAATCTAACTGTTGAAAACATGTCTAAAGGGGAATGTTTGGCTGATGTTTTAACAGCATTTTGGTGATTGTGTTTGTACATGTTGTCAGGATCTGCTTTTCGTTGAAATATTTTGGCACTCTGTGGACAAAAGGTAGTGGAAAGAGTCTTGAAATGTACTGAGCCAGCAGGTTTATGGACTTCAGTGTATGTTTATATCTGCAATATTTCTAGTATTATTGTTTGACATTTTGCTTCATAGTGTCCCAGTGTTTCTCCAGTTCATCTGTTTTTGTATGTAGCCTAACAGAAGCGACTTTGGTTAGAATGTGACTGTAAGTTGAGATCAGATAGATATAGTCTGTGGCTATGTCGATGGTCAGCTGACAGCGTGTATCGTGAAGTTTAATTCTTAACTTTTCTGGGAGACAGTCTGCATAGAGTCAGTATATTGTACATGTGGATGTGCAACACACACTGAAAATGACCCTCTGCTTTTAACCTATCACCAGCTGAACATACAGGAACACACCACACACTGCAGACCAGGACCAGTGGGCTTCCGTGTCAGCAAGTGGGGGTGTTGAATGCCTTGCTCAAGGGCACATCAGCCAACAATTTTCTGTGCCAGTGTGGCGAATCTAACCGGTCATAAGCCACTTCTTCAACCTTTTATGGCAACCCCTAATGTTCTGAAGTACCCCGTAATCGGTGTTTCTCAATGGGGGTGGTACTGCCCCCCACCATCGGGGGGTGTTTGGAACGAGAAAGCTTAGAAGGGGGCGCAAAGACTGAAATGAGGGCGTTAGTCTGTGTAAGTATCAATATCAAGCTGCGTGTTATGTCAACAATGGTGAATCGCAGTGCCTCCCCTCCCCCTGTCCTCTACAATAAGGTACAGTACAGGCCAAAAGTTTGGACACACCTTCTCATTCTTTGCATTTTCTTTATTTTCATGACTATTTACATTGTAGATTCTCACTGAAGGCATCAAAACTATAAATGAACACATGTGGAATTATGTACTTAACAAAACAGTGTGAAATAACTGAAAACATATCTTATATTCTAGTTTCTTCAAAGTAGCCACCCTTAGCTCTGATGACTGTTTTGCACACTCTTGCCATTCTCTTGATGAGCTTCAAGAGGTAGTCACCTGAAATGGTTTCCTAACAGTCTTGAAGAAGTTCCCAGAGATGCTTAGCACTTGTTGGCCCTTTTGCCTTCACTCTGCGGTCCAGCTCACCCCAAACCATCTCGATTGGGTTCAGGTCCAGTGACTGTGGAGGCCAGGTCATCTGGCGCAGCACTCCATCACTCTCCTTCTTGGTCAAATATCCCTCACACAGCCTGGAGGTGTGTTTGGGGTCATTGTCCTGTTGAAACATAAATGAT
This sequence comes from Sphaeramia orbicularis, assembly GCF_902148855.1. NCBI lineage: Eukaryota > Metazoa > Chordata > Actinopteri > Kurtiformes > Apogonidae > Sphaeramia > Sphaeramia orbicularis. The sequence continues at coordinate 50,975,516 of NC_043968.1, read as the reverse complement.
GGTCCAACTAAACGCAAACCGGATGGAATGGCATGTCACTTCAGGATGCTGTGGTAGCCATGCTGATTCAGGTTGCCTTCAATCTTGAATAAATCCCCAACAGCGTCACCAGCAAAGCACCCCCACACCATCACACCTCCCCCTCCATGCTTCACGGTGGGAACCAGGCATGTAGCATCCATCCGTTCACCTTTTCTGTGTCGCACAAAGACACGGCGGTTGGATCCAAAGATCTCAAATTTGGACTCATCAGACCAAAGCACAGATTTCCACTGGTCTAATGTCCATTCCTTGGGTTTCTTGGCCCAAATAAATCTCTTCTGTTTGTTGCCTCTCCTGAGCAGTGGTTTCCTAGCAGCTATTTGACCATGAAGGCCTGATTCACGCAGTCTCCTCTTAACAGTTGTTGTAGAGATGTGTCTGCTGCTAGAGCTCTGTGTGGTATTCATCTGGTCTCTAATCTGAGCTGCTGTTAATTTGCGATTTCTGAGGCTGGTGACTCAGATGAACTTATCTTCAGCATCAGAGGTGACTCTTGGTCTTCCTTTCCTGGGGCGGTCCTCATGTGAGCCAGTTTCGTTGGAGCGCTTGATGGTTTTTGCGACTGCACTTGGGGACACATTCAAAGTTTTTGAAATTTTCTAGACTGACTGACCTTCATTTCTTAAAGTAATGATGGCCACTCGTTTGTCTTTACTTAGCTGATTGGTTCTCGCCATAATATGCATTCTAACAGTTGTCCAATAGGGCTGTCAGCTGTGCATCAACCTGACTTCTGCACAACACAACTGATGGTCCCAACCCCATCAATAAGGCAAGAAATTCCACTAAGTAACCCTGACAAGGTACAGCTATGAAGTGAAAACCATTTCAGGTGACTAACTCTTGATGCTCATCAAGAGAATGCCAAGGGTGTGCAAGGCAGTCATCAGAGCAAAGGGTGGCTACTTTGAAGAAACTAGAATATAGGAGATGTTTTCAGTTATTTCACACTTTTTTGTTAAGTACATAATTCCACATGTATTCATTTATAGTTTTGATGCCTTCAGTGAGAATCTACAATGTAAATAGTCATGAAAATAAAGAAAATGCGAAGAATGAGAAGGTGTGTCCAAACTTTTGGCCTGTACTTTATGTTGTGGTATCCCCCTAGTCTATGGTGGTCGCGTGGGGGACACTACCTATGCAACGTATATAAGTTCAATGAGACCCACACCCCCTGCTTGACAACATGTTACGGATCACAAATCCAACCATTTAGGGCAGTGTTTCTCAACCTTTTTAGAGCAAATGCCCCTTTGTTATCATGACCCTCCTGCCCCCCTCCCCTCAAAAATAAAAAAAATGGGGGTGGGGGTGGGGTGTCATGATAACATAAAAGGGCGTTTTCTCAAAAAAGGTTGAGAAATGCTGTCCTAAATGATCGTATTTGAATTAAATGTCATGTTAGTGTTTTTAAGAGCTTTTAAATAATTTTTGTTCCACAGTAACACACTACCTATCTCAGAAAATATCATATAACTTTCTCATTTAATATATCGAAATAAAAATTCAATCCGATAAGTATAGCTCACCAAAAGTTGGAGATCTGTTGCTTTTGCTTCATGATTGTAAATGAAAAATCTTAAGTCAAACAAAATAACACTAGATAACTTCACATGAGCTGTGTTTCCATGAAATTTGAAGCGAGTTGGAAGCAAACCAAAACAAAAATGCAAATTATGTGCACGTCCATAAACTGGTTGGGGGTTAGTAATCTAGGCTGTGTTGCATCACCAGCAGGTGGCACTAGAGAATATGTTACACATGGCTGTGTTAAATAAGAAAAGCACTGGTTTGTTGTTTTCTACGGAAGCGTATTGCATTCACAAAAAAAAATAATTTCGGCTCTGTTTTTCTGAATTAATGAGATAATTATCTCATAATTACGAGAAAAAATAAGTAAAAAAAAAAATCGGCGCTGTTTTTCTGAGTTTATGAGATACTGTTTCCTGAAAAAAAAAAAAAAAGCTCTGTTTTTATGAGTTTATGAGATACTGTTTCCTGAAAAAAAAAAAAAAAGCTCTGTTTTTATGAGTTTACGAGATACTGTTTTCCGAAAAAAAAAAAAAAAAGCTCTGTTTTTATGAGTTTACGAGATACTGTTTTCCGAAAAAAAAAAAAAAAGCTCTGTTTTTATGAGTTTACGAGAAACTGTTTTCCGGAAAAAAAAAAAAAAAGCTCTGTTTTTATGAGTTTACGAGATACTGTTTTCCGGAAAAAAAAAAAAAAAAAAGCTCTGTTTTTATGAGTTTACGAGATACTGTTTTCCGGAAAAAAAAAAAAAAAGCTCTGTTTTTTTGGGTTTACGAGATACTGTTTTCCGGAAAAAAAAAAAAAAAGCTCTGTTTTTATGAGTTTACGAGATACTGTTTTCCGAAAAAAAAATAAAATGTGGCTGTGTTTCTGTGTCAGTGGGACAGTGGTCCCTGGTCCAGGCAGGAGCTCCTTCTATCTGTGCTGCTGAAAGCCTCTCGGGGGAGCGTGAAGTTGTTTCCGTTCTCGTAACCGGTTCCGATTACGGATCATGGAACTAGTTTCGTTCACAGAAATCAGAACCAAGCCCCGCTTCGTGCACGGATCAAGCCCTTCAAGCACACCGGCGCTCGGAGCCTGTAACCCGGCTTCCTGACAGGGCACGACCGCGGTGATGGGAGTTGGCATTAATGAAGTCAAATAAAATGACATTCACCAGCATTAAAGAAAATATACACAGCAGAAGAGTGCAAATGTGGATTCATTTATTTGTCGGACCTGATGGAAAGCATTAGTCAGAACTAGATCCATGGAGGAGCGGCTTGGTGTACCGGTTCGTCCCCCCTCCAATAACTTTCCATCAGGTCCAGGTGGACAGCTATCCGCTCCCCGGTGTGTAAGCCGGACTGGAGCGGGTGGACGGAGCAGCTCAACTGTCAGAACCCCGGCGTTCGGAGCCTGTAGCCCGGCTTCCTGACAGGACAGGACGCGGTGATGGGAGTTGGCATTAATGACTACCACTACTACTAGGACTCCTGCCATGGGGCGGGTGTCCTGTCCCGGTGCATTGGGCCGACCAGGTGAACCAGTGTTTTCCATGGCTGGTGGTCCTGTGCCAGCTGCTCTGCGTCCTCCATGGTAACTCCATGTTGTCGGAGGTCGCCTGCAATGACGTCGAGCCATCGGGTGCGGGACTTGCCTTGTGGTCGTTTCCAGTCTGCGGCCTTTGGGTCAAACTGAAGGATGGCTCTTGTTGGATGGTCAGGAGGGAGGCGGAGGACATGACCGAACCAGCGGGGGCGACGTTGCGCGGCCAGGCTGGATGCTTTGGGCTGGCGTGTGCGGGCTCCAAGCACCTGATTGGAAACCCGCTGGGGCCACCTGATGTTTTCGATGGTTCTGAGAGCCCTGCTATCAAAGCCATCTATTCTGGCAGCCAGAGTCTGGTTTAAGGGCCGTGTTTCCGAGCCATAGAGCAGGATGGAGAGGATGGCAGAGTTGTAGATCCGGGGCTTCGTCCTGCGTGAGATGGTCTGGTTCCGCCACAGTGGTTTCCAGAGAGACTGCAGAGCTGATGCTGCCAGGGCTCTTCTGCGGGTAATCTCTGGTTTTAGGTCCCTGTTGTCTCTCATCACCCCAGATACACAAAGCTCTTGACAGGTTCTACAATGTCATTACTAAGCTGCAAGGGAGGTGGATCTGGCCCATCACTGACATGCGTGAGGTTGGTTTTTGTCCAGTTCACTTGGAGGCCAAGCTTCTGTGCCTCTTCACTGTAACTGCCCAGAGCATCTGTCAGCTGACTGTTGGATGTGCTGAGCAGGATGGTGTCAGCAGCGTACTCCAGGTCCTGGCATTAATGAAGTCAAATAAAATGACATTCACCAGCATTAAAGAAAATATACACAGCAGAAGAGTGCAAATGTGTATTCATTTATTTGTCGGACCTAATGGAACGCATTAGTCAGAACTAGATCCGTGGAGGAGCTCTTGGTGCCCCGGTTCACCCCCCACCCCCATAGCTTTCCACCTGGACCTGATGGAAAGCTGTCCGGGGGTGGGGGGTGAACCGGGACACCAAGACGCATATTTTCTTTAATCATGGTGAATGTCATTTTATTTGACTTCATTAATGCCAACTCCCATCACCGCGTCCTGTCCTGTCAGGAAGCCGGGCTACAGGCTCCGAACGCCGGGGTTCTGTCGAGTTGAGCTGCTCCGTCCACCCGCTCCAGTCCGGCTTACACACCGGGGAGCGGATAGCTGTCCACCTGGACCTGATGGAAAGTTATTGGAGGGGGGACGAACCGGTACACCAAGCCGCTCCTCCATGGATCTAGTTCTGACTAATGCTTTCCATCAGGTCCGACAAATAAATGAATCCACATTTGCACTCTTCTGCTGTGTATATTTTCTTTAATGCTGGTGAATGTCATTTTATTTGACTTCATTAATGCCAACTCCCATCACCGCGGTCGTGCCCTGTCAGGAAGCCGGGTTACAGGCTCCGAGCGCCGGTGTGCTTGAAGGGCTTGATCCGTGCACGAAGCGGGGCTTGGTTCTGATTTCTGTGAACGAAACTAGTTCCATGATCCGTAATCGGAACCGGTTACGAGAACGGAAACAACTTCACGCTCCCCCGAGAGGCTTTCAGCAGCACAGATAGAAGGAGCTCCTGCCTGGACCAGGGACCACTGTCCCACTGACAGAGAAACACAGCCACATTTTATTTTTTTCAGAAAACAGTATCTCGTAAACTCATAAAAACAGAGCTTTTTTTTTTTTTCCGGAAAACAGTATCTCGTAAACTCATAAAAACAGAGCTTTTTTTTTTTTTTTTTTCGGAAAACAGTATCTCGTAAACTCATAAAAACAGAGCTTTTTTTTTTTTTTTTCAGGAAACAGTATCTCATAAACTCATAAAAACAGAGCTTTTTTTTTTTTTTTTTCGGAAAACAGTATCTCGTAAACTCATAAAAACAGAGCTTTTTTTTTTTTTCCGGAAAACAGTATCTCGTAAACTCATAAAAACAGAGCTTTTTTTTTTTTTTCGGAAAACAGTATCTCGTAAACTCATAAAAACAGAGCTTTTTTTTTTTTTTTCAGGAAACAGTATCTCATAAACTCATAAAAACAGAGCTTTTTTTTTTTTTTTTCAGGAAACAGTATCTCATAAACTCAGAAAAACAGCGCCGATTTTTTTTTTAACTTATTTTTTCTCGTAATTATGAGATAATTATCTCATTAATTCAGAAAAACAGAGCCGAAATTATTTTTTTTTGTGAATGCAATACGCTTCCGTAGTTTTCCATCTAAAATAGTTGCTGTCTTTTTTCAGTTGAGATGGAGGAATAGTCTAATTCAGCCTTGTCTTCAGTCTTTTTTATACTTTATCGGAAATCTCAGAAGCAGCAAATAGTTTGTCAGTCAGCTTGTTAATCATGTGAAGTAAATGTTTGCTATTCCAGAATCTATTTGAGAAAGATGTTTCTATTTCCCTTATACACATTTACTCAAGTGAGAGAAATAATTTTTTTTAGCAAAATTCCGTTTCCCTAGACATTTCAGTGAGGGACTGAAAATAAATAAACAAAAGAACCACCAGAATGTGAGAATGCATTCCATCCCTCTGCTGCTCTCTCCTCTTGGTCCAAATCAAAAGACTAGATATAAAGACAGACCTGATGCAGTTTCACAGAGCTGTGGAAAAGAAAAAACACTTTTCCAAGCTTCTGTGTTGAGCCACGGAGTTGAGTCGTTTCTGACTGAATCCGAGCAGCAACAGATAATTAATGCTGTCAAATAACATATTTAAACATCCTATGTGTCTGAAAACACCTGTCATTAGCAAAAGTCCATGTCGCAGTCTGAGTTTACAGAAATAGAATGTGTTTCCTACCAGATCAATTATAGAAAGTTAATTATAGAATTTTTGCTCAGTAATACCAAAGCAGTTCAGCTTTGACTTCTAATAGCAGCAGATTTAGTTTTTCTGGATGCGTCACACTTGGAGAAAAGCCTTGGCATCTCCTATTGTGGGGATTTTATCAGTTGCTGATCTGGTTTCTAAAGTATTTCAATATATTGAAAAGGAGGCAATATTTCAGTGTTACAGAAAGTCTGAAACTTATTCTTGATAACAGCAAAAATAATTTCTGGCTTATCACACATTGAATGTAAATGTGTTGAGTTGGTTTCCACCTCTGAAGACACTTGGTAACAGGGCAGAGTTTAGTCAGAGCATATGAGAGCTGTCAGGAGATCAGGTGACAGGGTTCAAAAGGTTGATGGGAGGCTCCTGGGTCCAAATAAGCATCACACTGCCTCTGTAACACACACATGTGCACACAGTTTCACCTCCGCCACACAAATCATTAACCAAGTGAACTGAGCAGCATCTGAAGACACCCGTCCCATCAGCATTCCACCTTTGCATTTTACCCTGTTGCTGCCTTGCTGGTTGTATTTTTAGCTCTGAAACGTGGGACTTACAGAGGAGGAGCGAAGAGGGTGTCAAACTGATTGCATAATGCTGACGCTTGTTACCTCCAGCCACTGCAGGTACTGGGTTTCAGGCTCATCATGCCCGCTGCTTTGCAATCTGCAGCCACAGTGGCTTAAGCCGAGCCAAGATCCCAATGGCCGTCGTCACGAAAGGTGATAATTTTATGGGCCCACTCTAAGTTATAAACACTCCAGATGATCTATTTAAGACCAGCAGCACAATCAGAGCGCTCTGTATATTTCATACACCGAGGCCAAGGCAAAAAGTAGCTCATCCCTGACACAGATAACAATGCAACCATTTATTATGAGGGATGTTCTGTGAAGGGGATAAATGAGCGATAGAAGCACAGCCAAAAAAAGTAAATGCTATAGAGAGATTTCCATCCAGCTCAAGGGAAACAGCTTGTTCAAGTGGCTGACAGATAGAAGTTGTTTTCACAAGATATAATTAGCTGGAGGAAAATGGGTTTATTTTCTCTGTTAGACATCAAGTGAAGTATTCCCACGAGGGAAGTTACAGAAGTCTCATTATAACAGCATGTGCCGCTTTTATCCTTTTCTTCTTTTAGCTGCTATACAAGATATTAGCCGTGAATTGGAAAGAAGCAACCTGTGCAGCTTTATAGATTTTTATAGAATCTGGCTTTGACCTCAGGAGATGGATCAAGAAGCAAAACCCCAATGAATAAATGACACGATAAATACCTTAAGTCTGAAGACATTTAGTGACAAATGCAACCTTCTTTGCTGCTCTTGTCCTTGTGGAGTTAGAGGAAAAGTGTTGGAATAGAAGTCAGGGGGACAACAGTATGCAAGTCAATATGGCTGACAGTGAAGGGAGATTATAAGGCAAATACCAGAAGATGGAAAACTGATAAAGGAATAGATATTTGTGTTTAAATCTTTTATAGTGAAATGAAATATTTAGACTTTGTAATATGCATTCACTCCACTGGGCAGCGGTTCTTGCTGTCGCAGCAATACTCGACTAACTGGATTTTCACAGCCATCTTACTGTTTATTTGTGTCAGCCTGAAGCAGATCTGTAGAAACCAAGAAACAACTCAGTTTATTTAGTTTAAAGTAAGAGTATACTGACAGAATCACCAAATAAGAGTATTGTAATCAAGGACAGCACCCATCAGAAATGACATTTGCAGTTGAAACGATCTGGGTGTTGATTTTTAGAAGTAGTCCAACAGAAAAGAACAGTTGATGAAAAGCCTTGGTCAGTCACTTTATTCAGATAAGAGTTAACTAACTTTATTGTCACTGTAGATAAATTTGATTTCTGCATTTTACAATCCTATCAAACACACACACACAGTACTGAGCATTAGCACATAGCATGCATTAGAAGCAGTAAGATGCCACTGACGGTGCCAAGGGACCAAGTTCAGACCTTCATCGGCACCATGGTCAGCTGACTTTATTTCTTGGTGACATGATGTTGATCCTAGAGCTGACCAACTGAATCAACCCCAGATCATAATGCTGCCCCACAGGCTTGTGCTGTAGGCACGAGGCATGATGGGTAATCACTTCATCCACTTCTCTTTTCATCTTGATGCGTCCATCACTCCAGTCTGTATCCTCTCTACAAAGTGATGGTTGTTTAAGAAATGAGAAGCAGCTCACTGCATCAGTTAAAGGGTGGAAGAACTTGTTGGAGCTGAAACATATGAATCAGTGCTGGAATTATCTAGTGGAAGAACCTGACCTATTTAAATAAAACCAAATTAACCTGAATGAAATATTACACCTGGTGACTTTTTTCATTATTGGTAGGAAGTGACAGATTAGCAGGACATTGATACTGTCTCATCAACAAGTTTAGAGGAAATGTTTTTGCTCTGAAGCTTCATCAAGGTCTGTGGTAGTCAATTATACACATGACCAAATATGATAGAGCTGTTTTAATACTGCACTGAATCAAATTTGGTCACAAGGAAGTTAAAGCGAGTGAAGTTATTAACATTAAGGGTTCTTCAACAGGGCAACAACTTTTTGTTTTAAATCAATTTAATTTCTGCAATTTACATGAATCGATTATCCTCAACTGCTGAGTAGGGATGCAGCAATTAGGCGGTTTCACAATTAACCACGATTGAAAACATCACGGTTAATTAAATGTAAAGGCTCTGCAACACCATGTTTTTGTTGTTGCTCTCAAAAACAGGGAGATTATGCCAGACAAGTTGGCGCAACTTACACTGAGCTAAAACAAAGTTAGAGCAGCGGTGCACCACCTTAAAGTGCTGTGCTTACTGGAAGAGGGAACAAGTAGCCAGCTTTACACGCCTGAGTAACGTTTATTAAAAGTAACACGTTTATTAAAAAAAAAAAAAGAGTATCGACGATTCTGTTTTCATCATAGTATCGAATGGTATTGTGAGTATCGGTTCTCATGACATCCTTACAGTGTTATTTATATTTCAAAAGGCAGCTATACTGTTTGAGTCAAAAGCCATTTAGACATTTTTGTCACCATGTTTCTAAGTTCTCTACTCAGGTCCAAAAGAACTGTAGAAAAAAATGTTGTAATATGTTTTCATCAAAAGAGCGATGCAGACATCTTGCAGCCTTGGACTCAGTTTTTTGTTGTTGGTCTCAGTGGAATATATTGATGTTCACAGAACAGAGGTCCCTTTTAATTCCAAACAGAGAGATGGACTTTTAGTTTGTCTTTATTATTTTGTCCTGTATTACTGAGTTTCAAAAGACAGCAATAAATAAAGCATTAAAACCTCTAAAGCAGGGGTCTCAAACTCATTTTCTTTCAGGGGCCACATTCAACCCGATTTGATCTCAAGTGGGCCGGACCAGTAAAATAGTAGCATAATAATCTATAAATAATGACAATTCTAAATTTTTGTCTTTGTTGTAGTGCAAAAAACACTATTAAATTATGAAAATACTTATTTTTATAAACTATCCAAACAAAAAAGATGTGAATAACCTGAAAAAAACTGAAATTTCTTAAGAAAAATAAGTGCATTTTTAACAGTATTCTGCCTCAACTTATCATTTCTACATGTGCATTATGGATCGGCAGAGGTGGGTAGTAACGCATTACATTTTCTCCGTTACATTTACTTAAGTAACTTTTGACATAAATTGTACTTTTAAGAGTACTTTTAATATGACATACTTTTTACTTTTACTCGAGTATATTTATGAAGAAGAAATGCTACTTCTACTCCATTACAATGGTGCACATTCTACTTGTTACTTTTATTTTTGGTCATTTGTTAATGGACGAACCATTTGTTTTGTTTTGTTAGAAATCCACCAGCCTTGACTGTGGAATTTTGCACTTTGCAAATTCGTCCCACGGGCCGCATTGGAACATTTGGTGGGCCGCATTTGGCCCCCGGGCCGCATGTTTGAGACCCCTGCTCTAAAGAATGTTCACATAATTTTATGACTTGTGTTGTGAAATCAGTTAAGGTGACTTTATTAATACCTGTAGGTAGATTTGTTCGGTAGGTAGATTTGTTAAAGATTTGTTTGTTTAATTAATGCATAATAATCATGAAACCGTGATTATTCCTTAGACAATAATTGTACTAATAAAATCCATAATCGTTGCATCCCTACTGCTAAGGCACATAATGACAAAATGTAGCTTCAAGGACCAAACTTTATAAATTCATCACTAAAAAGTATTTGAGGTAAATTTATGAGTTTCTAATGTCTTATTAACATAGCCTAGATTTTAGTTTTCATTTCTTTAGTTTATTTTTTTTCCTCAAAAAGAAAAAGGGCATGGAATATGCAACAGCCTATGGCTTAATGTTAGTTTTGACTGATTATTTGGAGCTGTCTTCACATAGAAAATGTCCTTCTAATGGCAGGCTAAGGTAGATTTTTTCTTAAAATATATTTGTCTTTTTGGAAAGATATGTTTATATTAAGAACCGAATAGCATTCTTTAATTTGTTTTCCTCTTTACCTTGAATTATTATGCTTTCAGTTTACCCTCCCTTGATATATTCATTGAACGCCCCATAAACTGCTCACCAAAAGGCCCATAAATGCAGAGACTAGCTTATGAATATAGTAGAGCATTTAATGGCTGAAGGGTCAAGTAAGATCCCTCCACTGGATAATTTCTGTAGTGATTAATGTGTTTCAGTGTCAACAAACTGTTTAATCCAAACTGACGCAGCGAGCACCTACTGATTTCTTAAACAACGATCAGTTTGCAAGAGAACATCAAAATTGGTTCAAGAAGCATGAGATGTCATTTTCACTCATGGATTGGTCACCAGTTGAGAAGCTTTGTGTAGTGATCCAGCCGTCTCATTATTAATACAAAACCCACGCAAAAAATAACGGCACCTTTGGACAGAGATAAATATTGTGACATTTATTGTGACGTTTCATAAGCACTATGTAGCGTAAATGATGCTACAGTGAATGCATCCCTGAATCAGTGTTAAAGGTGATCCAATTAAATACTGTGACTTTTTTTGGCACAGAGGAACTTGGGAGAATCTAAAGAATATGAACATAAACAGCTTTGCAGTCATAAATCTTAATATCGGAATTGTTGCAGATAAATTATATCACAATTGTTTGACAAATGTATTCAGCTCCGGTTTTAAAGGCAGACACAGATTTATCTGCTGTGTCACTGATGTGTGATTGATTTTTAAAGAGACAGAGACAAACTTTTGTGTTGATATCTTTATATTTAAATTCATGATGTATACACAATGCATCCTACACTATTACAATGTCCACACGTTGATAATGTTTTTGTTCTTGAATGATAAAGCTACGTTTTGGCATTTAATTAACCAAACAGCAGTCTGACAGAGAAGCTTGGAGCAAAATTAACATTAAAAACATTGTTGTGGATTAAACTGTAGCACGGCAGCAGGTAGGTACAAGTAGGCAACATTAGTTATAGTTACAGAGTAAAAAAATCATCAACAAAAACTCAATAATAATCATTTTTGTTTGTTTTATACAACCCAGTGCCTCTCTAAGAACGGCCATTTTTGTTTCTTTTTACCTTATTTGGACTTTCCCTCGGAGATTTCATCCAATAAGAGTCCATCTTCAAGTTAGATGCAATTTACAGTAAATACTCACTTTGGCCAAGCAAATGAAATATGTTGATTTCATAAGTTTTGAGTATGTATTGAAATATCGTTGAGCCCCATTTGTAAGACAACTGGGCATGAAGTTCTGTGGCTGATGCTGTGATATTGATCTGTGTTAAGGTGCTCAGTTAAGAGTTCTGGCATCTGAAACGTATTTTTTTTTTGCTCCTATGACTACCACAGTGTGTTTATCCTCTCAGTAGTAGTAAATACTATCTGCTCTGGGGCTATTAAACACCATGAATTCATTGTGTTATGAATTTGTGAAAAAGCTGGAAATGTTTCATAGTGATTTTTTTCTCAGCTGGTATGACAGTCAGTAAGATCCTGCAGGTTTTTGTGAGCTGTGGGATGACTGTACTATTGTGCTAAAGGTATTCTAAGTCATGCTTAGGCAGTGGTAATAAAGAGGAGTTTCTGTCATGTTGTGGATCCAGCTTAAAGGTGATGAGCACTGGACAGTAGCAATGCCTGTATACAACAATGACATTCCACAGGCATTTAAGGATCCAAAGAAAGCCAAGGAAACACTTGCTATCCATTATAGCAATAGAAAGCACTGCTGACACAACCCAGAATATGTGGTTTTTCGGTTAGATTCTCACTCTACATCACTATGTGACTGCAGATTGTGATTCTTCACAGCCAAAATAAGATTTATTCAAGTCAAATTGCCCTGAAATCTGATTTCACACTGTTGGTTGTGTTCCCCGTCTTTCCTTTGTATTGAGTAACAGTAACTCCACCTCCAGACTGGAGTTTGTGTGTGTTAGGGGTGTAGAAGACTGCCTCTGCTTTTCAGTGAACAGCCATTTAGATCTGTGGGATTTGTTACAATTAACAGACACTGTAACTCCATCGTTGCTTCTTTTGGTCATTTCATACTTGCCTAACCCACCCATGCCATGTTAAGATTTAACGGATTCCTGCAAAATCCTAAAGCTCTGCTCCAAATAGTTTTTAGCTATGAAATTTAAAGCCTCATCAATGGCTCATTTTTCATTAGACTGGGCTAAAATTTGTTCTGCTTATTGAATAAACCCTAAGGATATTTTTAAAACAAGTATACATGTTAATAGTTAAAATCAATAACATAAATATATTTAAATAACATTTACATGTAGCCAAAGTTCGGTTCTCTGTAGTATTGACCTAATATTATCATGATTTACATCAAGAAGTTATTTGGTCCTGCATGAAAAACTGTCTGCCTCAGCTGTTCAATATTTAGAGTTGTACAAGAATCTTTAGTTTGATCAGATGCATCCACTATACATGCATCATAATCTCTTAATTCTCTTAATATGACATGTCGTCACTGTCAAATTATCCTGTTACATACACTGTGTACATTTATCTTCATAAATGACAATGATAAAAATTAATCAAAAAGGAGCACAGCTTTGTGATTTTGCAAAGTTCTGTAAACCTAACGGAAGTTTTCACGTGATTTAAGATGACTTGAATGTAGGAATCCTATGAAATGTTTTTTTAATGGAATAACTTTATGAAATGTCTCCCTGTTCTACGAAGTGGCAAACCTAACCCTGCCAGTGCCAAAGGTTAAAAGGTCACAGAGTATGTGGTCAAAGGTGTGGCTTTTTAAACAGGTTGATGCACAGCAGGAAAGATTATGGAACTCTATTTTTGTCCTTGTACACTAACGGTGCATCACTGAGGGGCTCAACAGTGCTTTAATCCACAGTTTACAAACTAACACATGCAGATGTTTGTATGGTTTAGAACGTCTTAAAGTTCTTTGTGCTGAAGATCCAAACCAAACAAACCACAACATCTTATGTTTGTAACAATAAGCCACTGCTGATAGTTTAAACAGCTTTTGCACTTCTGTTTTACTGTAAATTACATTTTCTTCTCCACTAGCATCATCTATATCAACCTTCAGATAAAGGCTTTGTCAGCACATTTTTCCATAGGATCATTCATATACACATTTGAACATTAAACAAAACTAGACAACCAGGAAATACCCTTTCCCCTTTACATGCATGCTCACACTCATAACCTTAGTGCGTTTTCTTTCCTTGGACTTGCACACATCTCTTCTGCTGTCTTTTATACACAATATTTCAGTCGATGCATTCAGTCTTTTTTTTTTCTCAGTCTCACACACACAAACACATACACCTCACAATCGAACACAAAACTGAAAACATGCGCACTTACACACACATCCTCTTATCATTAGCACATTCATATCAACACAATAAAAAAGAAAAGTATTGTTCAACGTAAATTAGAAAAGCTCAGTTTGAAAAGGCGTCTATTAGCTGTCGTACCTAAAACAAAACGTTTAACAGGGACTTGATGGTTTGTGCCAGTAGTTTAGAGGGGTGCACGCAGAACAGTAAGGGAGGACGGAGTGTTTTCTTCTCTATCCCTGCTAGGACAGTAACAGTTTTGATGTCCTTCCTTCTTTCTGCGGGTCTTTAATTTCAGCAGTACTTAGACAGAAATCAATAAAGCATTTCTCTTTTTTTATGCTTTTCTCTCTGTGACTGGTGGAAGCACAGTCCTTCTGGGCAATTCTTCTTCAGCCCCTTCTCATCAGCACAACTGGCTGTAGTCATTTGGGGATGGGGAGGAAGAAATGTGTGGGACTGATTAGATCAGAAGTGGGATTAGAGTGGAACACGAGGACATCTTTGAAGAATATTAGAAGAACAAGTAACATCTGTAGTTATGGTCATCCTGGATTTAATGGTCAGTGTTAAAATTGTGGCCCAGTGGGTAACGTTAGGGGTCCAGAAGTTTCAGTGTGGTGAGTCGGACTGAGCTCCAGATGAGCTCTGGGTAAAACTAGGAATGGGGGTGTTGGGTATCAGGTTAGGATGTCTCCTTGCCCTGAGTCCCAGTGACGGTCTTGATGGAGCTAAGTGTTCGGTTGAACCAGGTCTTCTTGGCAGCCTGCACCTCATTCAGAGCCAGACCAAGGTGGTGCTCCAGGTCCTGGTTCAGAAGAAAAGAGACAAAGTTAGACTCAAACAACTGAGTGGATGACTGAATTTTACCATTTATAATAATAATAATAATAATAATAATATTTCTATAGCGCTTTTCAAGGCACTCAAAGCACTTTACATTATTGATCTATTCTTCATTCACTCTCACATTCACACTCTGGTGGTGGTAAACTACATTTGTATCCACAGCTGCCCTGGGGTAGACTGACTGAAGAGTGGATGCCAATTCGCGCCAAATGGCCCCTCCGACCACCACCAAACATTCATTCACCAGTGTGGGTGACACTGGAGGCAAGGTGGGTGCAGTGTCTTACCCAAGGACACAATGGCACATGACCAGGACAGAGCGGGATTCAAACCACCAACCCTTCAGTTATTGGATGACCTGCTCTACCTCCTGAGCCCTGGCCACCCATTTCTATCAAGTTCCTTATTCTGGTCTAAAATTTCTACTCTAGGGAAAGCTGACTTCTAAATATGTTTAGTGAAAAGTATGGAATGACGTGTAGAAGTGATGAGCACAAGGCTAGGCTAGCAGGTATATTTCAGTCTGTTTATTGTCATTCTTTAGAGTCTATTAACACTGAAAGTATTTGGGTGGTTAACTTTAACCTGCAGAAATATGTCTAAGTGTGTGTCCTGGTAAAGTCAAGATGTCAGATTTGAAACCTGTTAGGATCACATCCAGATGTGTCATCTTTTAATGAGTCTGGGTCCCAGTGGACATGTTCCATTGTTCTATGTTAGTTTTGTCATCTTTACCCTTCATGTTATGTGTCATTAAAATGTATGTTGGGTTGGTGAAGCCAAAAGTGTTCTAGTGCTGCCACTAATGACTAATTTTGTAACGATTAATCTTTCGACTAATTTTTCGATTAGTCAAGTAATCTAAACGACTAATTAAAAAAAATAAAATAAAATCAAGTGTTTGTTATTTTGTGTCCATTTTATTTTGAATACAACTCAAGGGCCAAAACATAAAATGTCAACTGTACTATGGCAAATGTAAACAATATAAATAACTTAAATGTTACCAAACAAAACATTACAAAGTGGGATGTTTTCCACATTCCAAAAAAAAATTGCACAAAGTTATTGAAGCAAATGGCTAGCTATATCAACATAAAACAAAATATTAATACAATAGGTCCTTACAATTTCCAGTGAGTATTTGCTTAACAGTGCAAATATATGGTAGTTATTTAAAAGTGCGACCCCTAGAAGTCGATGGAAGAGAGTTGAGGTATTTTGCTCTGTTATGTAGTCTGATGTGAGACAGAAAAGCAGGTGTAGTGAAAAAAACAAAAAACGCTATACCACCTGAGCATACTTTGCCTTGTCAGTTTAAAATTATTTGACAATATAGAAAGAGTATATATCTTTATGACTACAAAGATTTATACTACATAAAAAGTGACTTGGGTGTTTTTAAAGTCACTTATAGTTTACATTCAGTGTGTCACTGCAACAAAAGCCAGTACAGTAAACTCACTGCAACTAAAGATCTATTTGTTTAATAGTTTCGATGCCAGCTGGAGGAGCCTGCAAGTCATGATGGGAGCTGAACTGAAACAACAGTGATATTGTTCTGGTACAGATAAACACAACAGTCATGACTCACAAGCTCCTTGAGTAACAGAAAACATGATGGGTGTCCTCAGTGTTTGGAGAACACTCACATCATCTAATGTAGTTTGATTTAAAACAATGCTGCGTTTGTGTACCTGAATTTTGCACTCGGCCTCCACCAGTTGCAGTTTGGTCTGGGCCAGTTCCAGCTCCATTTCTCTCAACTGGTTCTTCAGACCCTCCTTCTCCTCATCCGTCTCCTCAGATCCCCCTGCAGGCGCCGAGGTCACTGCGGCTCGTACACGACCTTCTTTGTTGAATAGACTGCTGCACTTTTCACAGCCTTCCACTTTGGACTAGCAAAGGAAGGGAGAGGTTAGTGTAGCTGTTTGTATAGTCTGTACACAAGGACAAGCCAGAATCTGAAGGCAAACCTGTATGAATATCCACGCAAAACAGACTATAACTAGAAAAACACTTGGAGAGTGCAGACCTCCGCCAAGACAGATCTGCCCCCCCGCCCCTCCCCCCCGATCACCACCAAAATTTAATCATTTCTTCCTTGTGCCAGTATCAACATTTCCTGAAAATTTCATGAAAATCCATCCATAACTTTTTGCGTTATCCTGCTAACAAACAAACATGCAAACACACAAAGCAAAGCGATCACAATACCTCCTGGCGGAGGTAATAAGTTACACCATCTGTCTATTGTGAGTGAATGGTTTTCTGTTTGAGGATTTTTATCCCAGTTTCTTCCATATTGGGAAATGAGTTTGTGTCTAATTAACCTTCTGTCTTAGTGGCCACAGGAACTGGTAGATGGAAAAATCCACCAGCTAAAATGTACCCATACTGAATATGTACTTAATTATGAAAATGTAGCAGTGAAACAACTTCACAATGATCAGAGGTACTTGGGGACCCACTGTGGCATCTGCTGCTAACAATCTGATGGGATTTTTGATAGAATTCTAACAATCTACCAATGCAGACCCAATGTTTCAACAAATTAAAATATGTTGCTTTCTTTTCTTATTTCCAGCAACCTTTATGGACATTTAAGAATAGATTTCTAAGTTTTGATAATATGCACCATGAGTAAAAAACTAATTAACACCAAACCATGTTGATTTTTGACACCTTGTACAAAATACTAATAATGTAATTAAAAAAATATTCACTAGTGTTTATAAAGTTGTTTTGTAATGATAATTTTCATTTGTCAAAAAGTCATACAGTTCACCATTTCTGAGCTGCTGGGTTTGTGAAAAATTCTGTTATATCTGTCATGTTTCATCATTCCCAGACATAACATACACTGTCTCTATCAATAAATCCACTTTTCCTTAACATCACACTGGAGTAAAACCTCTGGGAGGGAAAAATGCCAGGGGGAAAAAAGGCAAAGAACGAGTCTCAGTGTTAAATACTGGCGACCAGTTATGTTACAATAAACTGACAGGATTTCTGACTAGATTTTAGTTTTGGAGACATTAATGACAGATAAGAGATTATCTGACAATATGATCTTGAAATCTCCACGGGCCAAAACTTTTAAAGTTCTACCAAAGGTCTGACCTTAGTACTGGCTGTGTGCAGTGTAGATAGTCGTAAAAAGCCTCCACTCCCTGTTGTCTCAAACCATCAACAATATGAAAATAAAGTTTTAGCACAAAAGTTCAAAAAGCAAACGATCACCACATTGTGACTGCTGTGAGTTTTCTTCTAAACCTATCCCTGTGTGTGTGACCCTGTCCTGCTGTGTGCCCTCTCTGGTGAAGAAGGCGCTTGGTTACTGATGCGTGGCAGCTCATTAGTGTAGTAACCGTACAAGCCAACTGTGCCTTTCCTCTACTGTCACCGCTGTACTCCACTCAGCTCTTTAGTCACAAAGCTCTTTTTGGGTGCTACTCAATGTGATAAGATGCACAAGTTCACTGCAACAAGCAGCATTCTGACTACAGTGGTGGTTGTATGTTGTAAAACACCCAAATGAAGCCTTTTTTCTACAGGTCTTTTGTGTTTAGTTATACTTCTTTCTGTTTTTTGGGAGCATGCACTTTGCCAAATGAGCCAAGAATTGGTGGATGTGTTTAAAGATGGGTAGAGACTGAGATTATATTCCAGAGTTTTTCTATCACTAAGTGTTAGAGCATTTTTGTTCAGCAGAATGAAAAGTGAGATTTTTCTACAACTCAGAGGAAAGGTAACATATCAGCCCAAAAAGGCTTACTTGAAGGAAATATGTCCAATTCCCTTTTGAAAGGAAACTAATGTGAAACAACTGTTGCAAATGATGAGATCAGAAGGAGTGTGTGAAATGTCAGAGGAAGGGATATTGAGAGGAAATGACAGGCTGCATTAACGGAGTGATATTTTGCTTTTTTTTAAGTGGAATTATGCATTTTAAAACATTTCCCTGTGGTCTACATAAACTGTGAATGCTATGCTTGGGTCTGAATTCTTCATTAATTCAACTCCACAGGTCCATCTTCAACCCTATTTCTGAGTAATGACACCAGAAAGGTCATTTTGAGCACAGGCCCTTTAAATGCAAATGAGCCACATCATACCCCACCCCCTCAAGGCTGTTGACTGTGCTTTCTGTCCTGTTCAGCCACTTGTGTTTGTTAATACAACCAACAACTGAACATTTTAGGTAATCGGTTTGAAGTTTGGAAATAGTTTCAGTTTTTACTACAACCGCTGCTGCTGACAAACAATTATGTCGTACTTGGAGAAATGTTCATTGGAAGTCTTGACCTTATATGTGTAAATGTCGTGACGTAACTACTGAAACGGCCTTCTCACTGGACTCTCTAAACGAGCTGCAAGACAGCTGCAGTACATCCAGAATGCTGCTGCTCGAGTCCTGACTAAAACCAGGAAGTACGACCATATTAGTCCTGTGCTCAGATCTGTGCACTGGCTTCCTGTCTCTTGGAGAATAGACTTTAAAACAGCTCTGCTGGTCTATAAGTCTGTCCATGGTCTAGCACCAAAGTACATCTGTGACATGTTGGTCCCATATGAACCATCTCGGACCCTGAGAACCTCAGGGACTGGTCTTTTGCTGGTGCCCAGAGTCAGGACTAAACATGGTGAAGCTGTGTTTCAGTTCCATGCAGCTAAACTCTGGAACAGTCTTCCTGATGACGTGAGACAGACCTGTACTGTGACAATGTTTAAGTCCAGGCTGAAAACAGCTCTGTTCAACTGTGCATAGAACAACTGAAAGGGTTCTATCTACACTCTTCTCTTTTACTTTGTTTTAAGTGATTATTATTTATGTTTTATTGATTATGTTTTAATTATAATTGTGTGTTTTTAACCTGTCTCTTTTCCATTTTTGGAAAGCATTGTGAATTGCCCTGTGTATGAATTGTGCTATACAAATAAATTTGCCTTGCCTTGCCTTATAAAACATAGCAAATTAAGCAGGAATTGAAATGGGTTGTAGAAATCTAGTCGATTTTTGCCGGAATTAATATAAAAATTGCCTTGCAGCACCTGGGGGGTTCAAATTCAAACTTTTTGAACTGTTAGGGTCCCCAAATGCATACAAAATTTTGAATTTATTCAAATTTTCATTTAAACCAAACAACAAAAGGATGATATAAAAGAAAGTCCGAAATTAAAAAAAGAGTGGGATGAAGTTTAATTTATAATCTCCCGCTCCTTTACCCCGTTCTTCAACCTACCCTAAATTCCTATGTCAGATCCCATAAGTAACTCAAAAATCCTACATATATCAGACTAAATTCTGCCTTTGCACAAAACACAAAATTGCTGTACATATGAAATGAAGGATAGATTGTCCATTTTGTAGCAGCATTAAAGTAAACTCTGTCCTTTTTGTAGCAGTAATAGTGTACATATCAAAAACAAAAATAAACTCTGCCAAATTAATGTACCAAAGACTAATAAAAGTGGGTTTAGCTAAATATGACCCCTTTAACTCTGGGAGCTGCATATAACAGCTTAACAATGAACCTGGTTGTACCCATGTCACTTGGTACGTTGAGGAAAATGTGAGCAATTACTTTAGGGTGTGGTCTTAACTGATTATTGAGACACTTGTTTCCTGTTACTGTAGGTAATATGTATGTATATAAATAACAACATTGGCCCAAAAGTCCAATAACAGCAACTATTGTTAGGAGAACACCCCAAAACCCACTGACCCAGTATCATAGGTGCCCACAAACACTAGAACTGCAGCACTGGACAGTTTTGTGTCATTGGGCAAAAATTGGCTAAATCATGTGCACTGAGATGAAGTGAAAACCCTCCCTCCTCTTGTGGACTCAGTTTTCAGGTTGTAGAAAACCCACCCCATCAGATGGTAGGTTTGGGGTGCTCATTGGTGTTTTCAGACAGGTAGGGGGTTAAATACATCGACAGCTGTCATTACTGCTGTTGACATTCAGTCGCACATGTCTCTACATCCCCTCTAGCCTGTGGCATGAAGCTGGAGTTTGAAACCTGCTTTTTTTCTCTTTTGTACAGTGCAGTGAACCGATGTCAGGTCATCTTTGTTCAACATTAGTGTTTTGGTTTGGACCAAAAGGAGACGGCAGCAGAGGGAAGGGGAGTATTTTCAGATTGTCATGTGTTTCCCTCCTGATTTCAGCTCTTTAGTCTTGAACCTGATGATACCAACCAGCTCTGTTGTGGTCTCTGCAACATGTTAAAACAGTGGTATTGGTTATTTGTTAAAATATTCCCCTAAACTATTTTTGTTGTAGGTTATTGCATTTCCTTGAGATTAAACTGTCAACTGAGTTCAAGGTTGAGTAGTAATTGCATATCGTTGCTCATCACCACAGACATGGATAGGAGCCTTAATGACACAGCAGAACGCTCATGCTGTAATTATTCATGGCGTTAAAAAGTATTTTATTGAACAGGCTCAGTGGGTATGTCATTTAAGCATTTCTAATAAATATAGTTATAATTCAAATTAATATTACTTTACTGTGAATCAATACTCTCCTGCTGCACTTGTCAATGCAGTTGCTGACACTTTCATTGCATTTGCTGGACTGTTATTTGTAAGTAATTAAAAAGTACTGTTCTTGACTTGCAGAAACAGATACAGAATTAAACCTTTCAGTCCTTTACAGGATTTGTCCTTGGTGCAGTGAACCTTATGCGTTACCCCTTATGAAGACCCTGGGCAGCCCTGAATCAGTTCTCTGCTACAGTAGCCTGTCTTCAACAAACAGTTCACAAGCCAACTGCTGGATCCCTGACAACTGGCCAAACTTCTCATTTCAAAGCTTTGATTTCCCTGCCAGCTACAATGACGAGGACGCAATATAGGACACCGCAAATCTACAAAAAAAGCTGCACTGTCCGGTTTAGGCTGAATAGATGGATTATTTCTAATATTGGTACAAAGCATGGTTGATCCATTCTCTCTTAAAAAAAAAAAAAAATACAAAGTTGGATCAACTTTAGCATAGATTGTAGGCATAACTTTAACACAAAATGTTTGGCAAAAAGAATTTTAACTATCAACTGACTTAAAAAAAAAACCCAAAAACCTCCTCTCCATAGAACACAAGAGGATTATAGACCCACATGTTAAAATGACTGTTAATGCAAACAGTCAACCTGGAAATGCAGAGGACCAAAAATATCCAGTGATAATGTGACACTGTTTCTGGCAGTCACCCAGCATCCTGAGAACTCTAGCTGTATCATTAACGCTCTAATCAACAACTATGTGAAAGAGACACACAAACATTCATGTATTTGTATCCAGCAATGGGTCATTATGCTGCACTTAAGTGTGTATTCCTGGCTGTTAATCTATAGTGTGTGTTTGAATGATGACTGTTTGTAAAACTTACCCGGATTTTCTCCAGCTCTCCACGGGTGGCTGTCTGCTGTTTCTCCAGTCGTTCACTCAGCTGGGAGCAGATCTTTCGAAATCAGACAACAGAGGGCAAGATGTTTATCTACTGACTGCTGTCAACTAATTCAGCTGTAGACTGTAACACTGCAGTTAAAACCCCTGTGTCCAACTGCTGCATCCATATCACAGGAGCTGAGCTGGTTTGGATTAATGCCAAATACATTATAATGTTATAAATTAAAAACAGTGGTGTTAGAGATGCCCTGGCCTGTAAAGGAACATACTTGTTTGGTAAAAATCCGAGCAAAAACAAATAATCATTTTGGTATTTTGCTCAGATGCCTGCATTCTAAATTAAAGCAAAAATAATCCAGAATATTTTTGGAAAGAAGACATGATAAATATTTGTGGCAAAACTACAATCAGTCCTTTTTTCCCCTCTTGAAAGGTTGCACTTGGGTGGTTTTATTCACTAGAGTGACAGCATAGTGACACAAGGGACCTAAAGCCTGAGCCCTTTTTAAGGCTCCTTTGTCTCCTGTCGATGGGTCGCTGTGGCCGAGGCTTCATCCTTTTATTCAAAGTCTTCGCTGTATACGAAGCTCCTGTCTTTGCACCATGTTCCTGTCTCTTTTCCACTAAAAACCCACAGCCACAAACATGCTTCCACACACCCACATCACCGCTTGCGCTCTCACTTGCAAACGAATAGAGATCAATGTGACATGAGTCATCTTAACGGGTACATCGGGTCATCCCACCTCTCTGCAGACAGCTGATCCATCTCTCCATCAGTCATATTCCCTCTGGTATGTACTGTATTTCTCACTTCATCCTGCTCTTTTCAACACTCATCTATACATCTATCTGTGTAGCTGTGAGCTCTTCCTCCACCTACATGTGTCTGATCTGTGTTCTTCTGTCATCTTCTGCCTTTATTTGTGTTTATCTGCCATCACAGCAGCCATCCCTCCACTCCACTTTCCCTCCATCACTACCACTGCCTCATGGCTCTTGATCTTGCAGCTGCCCATTTGCTTTTTTCTTTCCCCTGTTTCCTTTTTTAACCCTGCTGCATGCAGTACATCTTTATACTTTATAAGCTTTCATATGAGCCGCTAAGCTTGTGGGTGCAGTGTCTTCAGTCACATGGGTTTTTTTCTTCATATTTTTTCTATAATTAGGTACATGGTGAGAAGCACTGTTCTGCTGGAATTGTAAGCCTAGATGAGATGGGATACGTAAGGCTATACTTTTTATGGCTGCACCATCTGTGAGCACAATGTACACTCGAGGGTTATTTTTCTCATTAAAATTCTGGAGTTTCTCATCCTTTTCTTGTTTTGTCTATTCTATTTTTTTTAGTAATTTCATTCTGACTGTATTTTTAAAACTCTGCACTGAGTTATTCATCTGGTTCTGCCTTAACAGGAAGTTTTCTGTTTTCATGGTCAATAATTCACACACTACACATTCTTGTAGTGTCTGCTCAAAGAACATTAACAACTTAATTATCTTTATTACATGAAATTCAGTCCCTGCCAGAACTCTTGAATATATTTGTTATGTTTATCTCTGTCCAGTGACAAAACACACAGCCCTGACAAAAAATAAAAGGTCCCACCTGGATTTAAGTAAGCAAAGAGTTCTGATCCTCCCAATTACTGCTGTGATTCATGTTTCAGCAACAATAAGTTCTTTAACTGATGCCATGAGTAGCTTGTCATTGCTTAAACAACCATCAGTTTGTAGAGAGGATAAAGATTGGACTGTGTTTCAATGTAGTCTGAGTCTATATTGACCCTGTTCCAGAGCGATGGACACATCAGTTAATCTAGGTTCAGCAACATTATGCATCCAAAAAAAAGATAATAAATTAATGTTGCGACATTGCGTAAGCTTACAGAGATGATGCCACAGTGAATACATGCCATAATCAAAGCTGAAGGCAGTCCAACTAAATAACTGTGGCATCAGAGTGTGGGCCTTTTTTTGACCAGGCTGTTCATTTCAAGGGTAAGGGGGAAAAAATTAAATCCTCACCGGCCATTAGAAACTCTTGACACTGTCGCATGTTACTGTACCTGGCTAGCATCCAGCTCGCCACTGCCCCCCCCCCTTTCTCTCTCTCCTCCTCCTACAGCAAGAATTACAATCCACCACTCAACACTGTTTTCAGCTTCACCATTAAGAGACATTTCTCTGTCCTTTTGGGCTGTAGGGGCAATTAGCACACAAAGCCTTTTTGGCTCTAATCCCACAAAAAGAAGCTTGGTATTCACAGCCACTGAAATAGGAAAATGCTATTTGAAAAATAATTTGAGTTATCTGGGTTGGAAAACAACACAGGCTATTTTGGGAGATTCCTCAACTTGTCAATCCCAGAGGATTGAATGCTGCTGTCCTCCCTCTGCTCTCTCCTCCAGAGTTTTGTTCATTTTCTCCCTCTTTCCATCCATCATCCTTCACTTCATGTCAAAAGAGGAACTATTTTTGACGAAACCTCATTTCTACTCTTGCTCAGCATAGCTCTCGGCTGCATGCTAGCAACCTCGTCTTTAATTTTTAGATCTGCTGTCATTTTCAATTTACTCAGGTAGAGTTAAAGTCTGTTTCCAAATTAGTCTCTTTGCTATTTCTGTCTGACCTCACTGGATTGTTGCGTAATGTTTCTGCGGTGACGGTAATAATACTTGATCTGGGTAGGTTTATATTTAAGCATTAAGTGACAGAACGAGATCTAAAAGGATGAAAACCACCAAAAGAGGAATTTGGAGAGACAGGAACTCAAAAGATCAGAGGCTCAATCATTAAAGGCACTGGGTTCAGATTAGGGACAGTTCACAAAATTAGACATTTCTGCTTCGTCAACTAGATGAACATAGATACCAAAGGCAAATAGAGCTCCTTAAAAGCATAGTTTTAAATATTTGTTTGTCTCCCAATGATCATGACTGGAACTTAGATCTAAAAAAAGATCTCAAAACAATCTGAATAAGGAAAATTTAGGTGGGTGGTAGGTCTCCTCAAACACAGAGTCCAGTGTTGCAGGCAAAAAAATACAAAACTACGTCACACCCAAGTAAACAAATGAACAGTTAAACAGTTGGATCCATCCCTGCCCTACCTTGTGGCAGTTTGTTTGTGGGATCTTGTAGTGGGAGTTTAAGGAGATAAAGTCTAGAAGGCAGCCTCAGCTCACACTAACATCTTGGTGTTGGAAAACAAGGCTGCACAAAACCTCCAGTAGGTACCAAAACACAGAGGTTTGACCACATGTGTCTTCACACTGGGTCCCAGAAGGTTTTACGAATGATTTAAAGATTTGATTGATCAGTGCTCTTAATGGCTTAATGGCCTGGCTGTTGGCTACATTTGGGAGCTTTAATTCTCACAGAAGATGATTTGCAGCATGAAAACCTTCAATTAAATATTGTGTCTTTTCTAGAGTCCAGGTTTACAGCAAAAGGCAGACACTGCGACAAGAAGCCTGACAACTGCCTGTTCATAGATATAAGTAAGCTGCTGTAGTCATGTGCATGTTATCATATCAATACATATTGTTTTGTTCTTGGATTTAATTCAATCCAAATTATTCCTAAAGTCGTAGTAGTCCACTTATTTTAGGGATATCAGGGCAACTGACATTTTTAAGAAAGGTTTTAAAGACAGTGGAGTTGGTTTGCTACAGTTTATGCTTTCTCTTCACTGATGGTGTAAAATATACTGAGCTTTGACATAAACCCCACTTATGTCTTAAAAACACAATAATAAAAAGATTAACAGGACAAAACATGAAGCAAAAAGAATCAATACGCTGTAAATCACATTGTACAAGTGATTATTTTCTGTCTGAAAAAATTAATTGTAAAGGCACATCATTCAAAATAGATTAGATTTCCTACCTGTTTATATTCTCCGATGATGGAGCCGTTCTTTTTGATTTCTGATTCAGACTTATCCAGCTCTCGTCTGCACATCTCCTTCAGCTGTGGAAACACACATACACACACAGTTAGGATTGTTATGGGGCAAAGAGCAAGGGCAGAATCGGAGACAGAAGCCCCAGAGACCATGTGACATCCATGAAATGTAAAGAAGACAGAAAAAGCTATTGGCAGACTCCAAGCTCAGGGCAAAGTCAAGGCCTCTACATGACCTCCAGAGCAGCGCATACATCACTCAGCCACACCTACACAACCATCAGGAGACATCTGGAGGACAGCGCTGAACACACATGGGACCTGAGAGCAGCAGGTCTGTCCTCTGCCCTGAAGGGATTCTTCACTGAACTCTGATTAAAATCTACATCCAAGACAATCTGACATCCACTGACATTGGAGGTCGACTGCATCTGAATGCAAATTACACGATTATGAAGGACGCAATCACTTTACATGCATATTGACACATTATCATACATGAGGAAACCGTAAAAACTGAGGAATGTAAATATATAGAAAATGAGGATTTGTAAAAGACCATACAGACAAAGTGACCACAGATATTTTTTTCATTTCTTTGTTTCTACTTCTAGTTACATGTTGTGTGATCAATAATTCTTTATTATAAATAAAAAATTATAACGGGGGGTGACCACATGATATTTATCTGCAGGATATTAGTCTCCCCACAGTCCTTGGTTATGTTACTAATTAACCAAGAGAGATGTTAGTGGTATAAATCACCTGCTCATGGCAGCTCAGTCACATCCTGTCACATTAATCTTGCATATTTCCTTATTTTCTTCATTTTGACCTCAGGGCAAGAAATTTAACCAGTTTCTTTTGACAGTAATTGTAAATATTGCTTCATCTAAGAATTCCTGTTGTGCATACTATTTCCTGAAACCCCTAGAGCCACAAATAATTGTAGAAAAATCAAGATACACCAACATGCATTGTTGTGTGTTTTTTATCCGTTCTGTAGAAGTGAGCTCTGACCTGTGCAGACTCCTCTTCCAGTCGCCTCTTTTCGTCCTCTGAGTCCACCAGTTTCTGTTTGGTCAGCAGCAATTCTTTATTCAGGGCGTCCGCCTTTTCCTCAGCCTGAAACACCAAAACACACATGCACAGAATAACCTAATGTGGACGAGGTCATTGTGAAAGTTAGACTAGCCTACTTTCTTCTTAGCTTTTACTCTTCTCAAGGTAAGTCAAACAATGACACACAAGTAGGATTTTAAATCCTTGATAAAGTTTGGTGGCACAAGCACTTTCACTTTCCTATGTTTCAATTCTTGTGTAACTTTTGCCACATGCATTACGTACAGCAGCTGTTGTGTCATGTGTCCTCACAGAAGTCACATTTTTATGTACATTCTCTACACACACACACACACACACACACACACACACACACACACACACACACACACACACACTAACTTTATCTACAGCTTACGTTGTCGAGGTCTTTCCGCAGAGCTATCTTGCTGCTGACTAGTTCATGTGCCAGGTCGTCGTTTTCCTGCTCCAAACGCATGTTGGCCTCTTGTAAACGACGGTTCTCCCGCTGGACAGAAGACAAGAGAACCAGAAACAAAATGGAAGAAAGAAAAGGAGATTGGTGAAAGTGAACAGAAAATAGACCAGAAGGAGACAGAAAAAAGGAGGAGAATATGAGAAGTGAATGTACATGAAAGAGGAAGGAAAGTGAATAGAGCAGGGAAAAGGAGTTGATCATCAGAGAAGAGTTGCACATTCATATAAAGTATGAGTCTGAGTGTTAAGAACATGATGACATGTAAAAAGTTGTCTGTAATGTTTAACTGGTTTGTGTATCATTAACAGAACCACACAACCCATTTAAAACTGAATATTTCTACAATATATGAATTGTAAAGTAAAAGTACAAGGATTTAGCAACTGTAAAAATCTGGCCCGAAACTTGTATTTAATAAATAGACAAGTAACTAAGTAGCAAATTATGATACAAATGTTGTATCTGGTTTTATATTTTGCTATTATTAATCCCCACTTTTGTGCCTTGTAGAAAACAACTTTTTTTTTTTTTTTTTTTTTTAAATCTTTCAGCTTTTCATCACATCATCTTTGAGTGTATGGGGGAAATAATGCACTTAATATAACATAATAAATAAACAATCAGGTACTGTAGTCTGTGAAATAGCATTCAATGCCAGTACTGATGTATTAGTGCATATTAGGATGTTATTGGTAGGTCTTGGATGGCAGAATTGGTGTAAATGATTCCACTGACATACTGTAATGTCAAGTAACTATGCTGTTGAATCCTTGTCTCTTGGATTATTTATTAATGTAAAGACACATATAAGAATTCAGTTTTAAATTATCCAGTGACTGCTACAATACATGGAATTGACTGAATTTAATATGTTAAGTATAGTATAATAATTTATGAAATAAGATCTTACTAACTTTAATTAGGTCATGTTTATATTGAGATGACAAAAATAATTTTCAGTAGTTATGATTAAAGCATGGCACATGGCAAAAGAGAAGTATAAATTTGTTTGGTAGGAGAATTTTAAAGAGCAAACCAAACTTGAGTTGCTGTTACTGATGAGCTTGAACTGTATAAAACCAACCCAGTGTCCTTCAGAAGATTTCTGACATCCACAATTAATGGCCTTTTTGTGCTGCATAGTTTTTCTTTCCTGTAGAATTATCAAGGTCTGCAATAATAAAAATGATCTATTCCGACCAATGAAAAACCTCCCACAATAATACACTCAGTTTTTAGTTAAAAAGACAAAAAGTTAAATGACAGATAGTGTGTCTAAGACCAGCAGGTGATGGTGTTGGTGCAGCACTTTGGAGACATAAATTGGTAAAACAGAACAGTGAAATGGGTTCCTTCTCTTATTACTAGAAATGAATGCAAATTGGGAGTGTAATTGGGAACCAAATGATACACAAAAGGTGACAGTGAATATTGTGTGTTCCCATTTACCTCGTATCTCTCAATGGGGGCTTCCTGCTGCTCCTGCTGCTCCCTCATGGTGTGATACTCCTTCTCAAATTTCTTCAGCTTCTTCTGGCTAATCTGTGAGACCACAAGAGGACACGATAGAGAAATGTTTAGGACTTCTTAAGTGTATGACACAAATGCAGAATTAGACTAATTATAGTTATAAACATGATGAGGAATGGAAATCTAAACTAGCCCAACAGTGTCTGGCTTGTGCTCTTCAGGTGGCTGCCAGAGAAAAGAGTCCATCCAATCATTTGTAAACAAGGACACAAGATTTATAATCATTGCAGGACTGCAGTGTTTTCCAGTCCAGAATCTGAATGAGACATAATGGAACATATGCAGAGATTACCGCACGGATTCGCAACCACTTATTTCCCATGGACAAGCTGCGATGTCCCTGTCCACACAGTTACACTCGGACCACCACCTGTCACCTAATTTTTATTAAATATCCCCGAAAATGTCAAATCTGTTAAAACAAAAGTCTGATGTTGTCTGTGCAGTAATATCCTGATAATAAATCACAGAGCCACACTGCAGCAGTGGGTGGCATCTTCAATTAACATATAAACATTGTCAATCCCTCATAAACCATTCTGGTGCTGTAAATCCACAACAGATACACCAAATGAGTTATACGTCACCTCTGAGTAAAACTAATAACCAGTAAATCTCTGTTGGATTAGCACTCGCCAAAAACTACAATCTGAGGCAATGTTCACGAAATTACTTTATAGAGAGTGACATCCATACTAGGAACCAATGGACAAAGCTTTGATCAACAGGATGAAAATACTGTTAGTCTTATGATGGGATTTCATTTTAAAAAAAGGTGTTTAGGTTGTAACATGAACATAAATGTCAAACTAATAAAATACACAACAGTAGATGATGGATAATTAAAAATGTAGACCTAGATGCTTCTTTGGCTGCAACAGTATAAGTTTAACTGAGCACATAAAGTTGATTTAATATTCAGCCCAGAGTATTAAAGTACCATGGTACACCTCTGATCACCCAAAACAGTGTCCTATTTAAAAACACTCACAGTCTCACACACAGTCACATTCATGCCTAAAGCTGCAGTTTGCACACACCCTGCATTTAGGCCGTCTCATCAACAGGCCATTCACTGCCCTGCTGCTGCCTTACATTGGTCTTTTAAAGGAGACAGTTCCCACATAATGAACATTGTGTGCCCCATTTTCAGCATTTAAGAGAGAACTGATGCAGAGTCTACAAACCAAGAGCACCATTCTGTTTAATGCATCTATTTGTAAGACTAGATATCTGTGTTATATCTTGGGGTAAGTATTATCCCACAGCGTCTCCAATGATCCGAATGTTTCTTGCATTCATCACCTACTGATGCTGGCAGAACTGGGACAGCATGTCCCACATGTTGTCCTGGTCTTAGACTGGGTCTGCATGTGAGTGTGTCTATTTGTGCAAACTCTCAGGATCTGGTGGCACAGAAAAAGAAAAAAGTATGGCCACTCAAGCCATTCAAGGGAAGTGGTGCCTCATTTGGATCCTTTTCTTGGTTTCTTTTGCAGTTTATTTATTTACAGGGTTCCTACAGGTTTCTACAAGATCAATTTAATACCTTTTTAAGACAGAATCCAATGCCTATTTCACAGCCATAATGGCAAAAATTTGTGACTCCTAGAATTTAGGAAAATGTATTGATTTACTCCAACACCTTGATTTCCACCGTTCCATGAGTAATTTCTCACCGGGGTCTGCAAAATTAGCAATAATCGGTGCCTAATTTCAGTATAAATTGTTGGTTTGGAACGGGTGGAACTGAGTCAACTAATGATACTTTGTTTGTAGTATGGACATTTCCCAGATTTAAATGCAGTACAGCAAACAAGTTTATGACAACATGACTTAAGACCTACCATATCACATTTAATACATTTTAAAGAATTTTTTTAAGGTATTAAATGCAGATTTGTAAATTCAAGACTTTTAAGACATTTTAAGACCCCGCAGGACCCCTTTGTTTACCAGCAGTTCAGTCCCTGTTGTTTTCTTTCAGAGCCAAATTATTGTAAAACCTGTTGCTACTCTGTCCACTTTTTTCCTCACTGCTCCTTTACTGTGCAAAGTGTGTGAAAATCATTCAAAGTTGCAGTCATTTGATCATACACTTAACCCACAAACATACAGATAAATGATCAAACCCTGTGTCCAGATGCTCATGTAGTAACAAGGTATAAGGAACATAAACTGACATTAAAGCCAGAACAAACAGGTAATAAAAAAGGAAAGAAGGAAAAACATGACTTTCATTCAAATTCCCTGGTCCATTTGCATACATCATTTTTAAGTCAGAAGGTCACGGACAAAAAGAGACAGAAAAACTGTGTAACCCTGGCCTGACACCAGATTGTGTTCTGAATAAATTTAGTGACCCAACTACAGTTTACAAGTGTGTTCTGACTCACACTGTCTGCAAAATATTAATACACTTACCTTTCAACAAAATTACAATGAAAAGAGTTTGCTTATAATATATAAGTTTTATATAGAGTGTAAAGTGTTATTTCATCTTCAACTACCTGGCTGGCTACAGTACTCATAGAAACGTGCCAGTACAACAGTCTAAAACTTCTCTCTCCTCTTTGTCATTGAACCTATAGTTTGTCCTCAGTGTATATTCCATCAGTTGGATGTTAGGACAAGGGTGAAGAGAAAAGAGGGAATAAGGTAAGACTTTATTTATCCCACCATGGGGAAATTTCCCAATACAGCAAAAGGTCAGTGTTGGACCTTTATCCCTTGGGTTTAACTACAATTTACTAAAACACATTTTAAATAGCAGCTCTTAAAACGGCATCTTCCATCTCGTTTGCCATTTTAAACCCACACATACAGTAGGTAGAAAATGAATTTACAAGTTTTTAGATCATATTTATCCTTTAAATAGACCATAACATATCTATCTCTATCTATCGTTAAAGGTATAAATGGAAAATCTGACCTGAACAGTGACTGAAGTTGGAGCACCATGTGACCCACACAGATTTGTGGTCCAATCAGAAGGCAGCATCGTCAGTCAATGAGGGCACCAGTAATCTGCTCAGTTAATCCCCGAGTAGTAACGTCCAAGCTTCAGATTAGCCTACCTGCACTTTGATTTAATTTCCAGAGCCAACCGTACAGTAGTCATAAGTCAGTTTGACATCTTTATTTTCTTACCAAATGATGGACTATGAATAATGTAGTGCAGCGCATATGTTTCTACTGAACTCAATGACACATTTAAGAGTGAAACCCTTGGTATGAAAAGTACCTGCTGTCCCAAACTCATGCTTTGTTCTTTACCACTTGGACTGAAACATCCCCAGACCTGGCAGTAAAACAGGTTGTCTATGACTTAATACTTGCAAATATTTTGGTTGGTTGGGGAGGGTTTGGTGTCCAAACCCTGACACTCTCTCCATAAAGAAATAAGTCAGCCAGTTTCTTTGCAGAGTTTGTACTAATAAATACCTCAGACCAAAGTTACCTTCAAAGTCAAGCCCTCTAAACTAGGCCAGACTGTTTGAAACAGGTCAGGACACAGGTGTGAGTGTGTCTCCGAGTGAGGTGAAGAGGACTGTGTGTAAATGTGTCTTACAGTCAGATTCTGCTACAGCTCAATAATGGCCCCTACTGGTGTGTAAGCAGTACAACCACACCTGCTTTTATATTAAAATACAGGTTTATGTTTTGATATTTTGAAGACTTTTGACTGTCATATAATGGACTTACATAAGCATCTACTTTTAACATAACAACAGACGTAAAATTAGAGTTGGACCTAAAGAGGTTTTGAGAGATGCAGGCTTTAAAGGCACAGCTTTAGTGTGACTGTAGGCTGTGTGACTGAAACGCTATTATTTCATTTCATCATCTTCGACTCACCTTCATGCTACAGGCCAGCTCCATCAGTTTCTTTGCGTTTTCCTCAGAGCGGTACCTCTTTGGAACTGGGACACGGAAGAATTTGAGTGCACCCTCAAAGTCTGTTTGTATCAGATCGTCCTTTGATGTCTGAAGAAAAAAGGCAGAAAGAAAAACTGATTTAGGCCAAATTTTATCCACATGAGAGAATTTGGTGGATCAGACTTTATGTGCAACTGAAGCTAAGATCTAAAAAAAAAAAAACATATATGAATAAAAAGAGAAAAAAGAGCATGCTTTTGGCTCACAAGACTTTTGACATGGTTTGTTCACACCTTGTCACAAGAGTCAATTGTTGTAGAATTTGTTCCAGTTTTGTTTTCCACTGCATTGGCATTTGTTTCATGTCTTTGTTACTAGTCAGGTGTTCATGTACACAGTTTAGTTTGACCAACTTACTTTCAGAAGCGCCAAGGCTACATTGAAGATCACACTGATGCCCTACAAATAAAAAAAAACAAAGAATCAAGGTCAGTTTTCATAAATGTAACAAACATATATTTTCTGTCAGCAAACACAATATTTAATAATTAACTGACTCATGGAAAACTGAGCTGTATGACGACCACATTCAGTCCGACCTTTTCCCCATTTAAGGCATAGACTTAAGTTGTCATGCCATGTCTTGACCTGATGTGTTCACGTGCCCATCCTCTCCACATCTGTCAGACTTTAATGCAGGGTGTTAATAACTGCAACCTTCAACTCTCTCCTCAGACAGGTTTGGGATTTGGCGGACCCACTTTCACATGGGGGGATGCCCTGCTGCTGCCTTGGCTTACACTGGAAGGTGAGTCTCCACCTCTGTCTCACGTGGAGCAGGTTTTCTTCTCTGAATTCTACTCTGTCCAACATTCTCAGTGTTGAAAGCTTTCCCAGTCTTTGATGCATCACAGCTGCATGCGTTGCTGCCATTACCATGCATCAGCAGAGCTATAAATGTCACTTATGTGATAAATACTTCATGGTTTAAATGTAATGTGAGATGGTCAAGCCAAGAAGTTTGTTTCATCAGACACTGAGTATTTTTCTAATCATCTGAGTCATTTCAGTGCACAAATCTTTCTCTGACTTTGGACTGAACTACACTATGTGGACAAAAGTATTAGGACACGTGGAGTTTGGATGTTTCTTTTCTTACAGGGGTCTGGGATACAAAACAATAATGACAAATGTTATAATATAGTTTTTTATTGTGATAAATATTGTATTGGTTAGTTTAATTTAAAATGTTATCATTGTTTCCAAAATACATGAGAGATGGTTTTTACTTAATTTCTCTTGACATTGACTATTTTTTTATCCATGACTAGGATTTTAAATGTTGTACCTCTTAATTTCTGTAATATTTTTCATGCTCTGTTTGTAAATAATTATTTTCTACCACAACTAACCATGTACTTTCTTTACATCTCATTTAGGAAGAAAAATCTCCCATTAAATGTTAAGGAAATATTAATGTTTATATCTCCACTCAGCATAAACAGGACATCTTACGAGCTCTAGCCATGATGTGTCCCAATATTTTTGTCCATATGGTTTAGAAACATCAATATTTCCTCGTATAGTCATGGATAAAAAAAAAAAAAACAAAAAAAACAAAATCAATGTTGAGAGAAATTAAGTAAAAACCACCTTTGAGGTATTTTGGAAGCAAAGATACCAATTTAAACAACGCAATGATATTTATCACAATATAAACTATATTATGACATTTGTCATTATTGTTTTGTTTGTTCCCAGACCCCCGTTAGAAAAGAAACACCTGAATCCAACGTGTCCTAATACTTTTGTCCATATAGTGCGGCACCACTCCATTCCTAATCATTATTTTACTGTTTAGTGACTTTAAGTCCTTGAATTTGTCCACAGTCAACACAAGAGACACAATACACATGAACTCTACACATTTGTTGTTATTTAACTGCTTTAACACAAAATTCAAGTGTGTGAATTTGATTTGATGGCTTGGATGTGATTTAAGTGCATCTTTTACCTCACACAGTAGCAGGTCAATGATATGGAAGACCATGTAAAGAGGGAACTTGGCTGTGAAGAGGGTGAGGAACCACTGAGAGGCATACATATGAGCCTCCAGACCCACATTCAGAAAGTGGTTGTACAGGTCTGGAATATATTCCTGTTAGAGACAGAGATGAAGAGAAAGATAAAGACAGGTAAATAAAGGAGTGTGCCAACGAAGAAAGCTTACAGGCAGAAAATATTTGGAACAGATGCAGAGAATGTAACTAGGATATAAACACGCAATAACATCCACTTGACCCAAAAAAAGAAGGTATGTCAACTCAAACAGAACTAATATTTTCAGCCTGACTGCAGAAAACCCACCGGTTTATTTGCAAAGATGACATTTATACCCATATACCTGCATGAGTCTTTCAAGTTGGAAGAACTTGCAATGCAGATCTTCAAAGTTTTGCTTGAAAAGGTCCCGGAGACCGTAATCAAACATGATCTTAACCAGCACACTGAACGCTTGCTCTTCTGGCATCTGAAAAAGAGGAAACCAAGAGATTAAGGGATGAGCACCTCCTGTTAAATCATACTGTAGGGGACCACATACGTATATTATAAGGGGAGGAGGTGTTCAAGTTCCACATACAAACACCTTCACTAAGCTTTATGTGTTTACATCAAAAAGTCAAACTAAAATAAATATTAAAAAAATGATCTTTCTCCTTGGTTTGTAACAGCATCTTTCTCCATTAGGGGGCAGTGTTGAATATGCTTAGGCTGTACAGGTGCATATGAGTAACCACCCTGAGATGACAAATGAACACAAATATTAACATTCATTATTAATACACATAAAATGCTAGAATGCCACAGATCCATTCTCAGATAATAATTATTAGTTACATGTTTACTCTCAGACTAAATATACAGACTGGATGGTTTGTGCTCGGAAATGAAACCAGGTCATCCTCCAGCTGTGCAGAATGCCAGAAAGATACACGTCAAATGAAAACAAACCAGTCCCTCTGCACTCTTAAAATATTTTGAAGAGCTATGTTTGGATTTCATTGGATTTTGCTGATAAGTGAACTCACATGCAACAGCAGCACAGCAGCCAAGAAAGATTGTCCCTGACAGTAGCCGATCTCCTCGTCATATACAGAGTAGGCCTGGAGGGGAAACAGGAAAACAGACAGGCATACATGACACACTTTACAGCCCATACCAATCTAATCAATGAAAGAAAGGTATAACAACATATCTAATCACTCTCTATGTATATTGTCAGCACATCATCATATCACATGAGCTGAAATACAAGTTGTGTGCAGAGGTTTGACAAAGTTGCTCCAGTGCAGTAATGTCGTACAGAGATGAAGTCAAAGCACACAGAAAAGTGAAGAGACCCATAGACATGAGCCACAACTGGAGAGACTTGGAGAGAAAGAAGAGAACAAAAGATCAAAATAAAAAAAGACAGAGATGGAAAAGACAGATGAAAATGGTGCAAAGGAAATGGAGAACATGAGGCACAGGAAGTGGAGGAAGACGTTTCCAGTGGCCCGCTGAGCTACAAACACAATAAACAAGTATGAGTTAAAAAGATAAAGTGTGGCTCAATTCACACACAAGGGAAAGGGAGGGTCCACTGAATTATTCAGACACACCTGAGGAGGTGCCTGTCTGAGAAGAGATGAATGTCTTCACCCGACTTATACATAATGAATAATGTGAAAATGAAAGAACTGGACAAAGTCACAGCATGTAGGATTCAATAAAGACAGGTGTGTCTGTGTCACACTGAGCATGTGCAGGTGCAGTCTGTTCATATGATCAATGTGCATGTGTACAGTCTGCATGTATGTGTGCGCGTCAGTTGTGTGAGTCTGCAGTGTGGAACAACTGATTACAGTGGAGTCTTGTGAGTTTGCTCGATTAGGAATTTATTTTTGCTTTCCTTGACAAGCAATGACTGCTGTGAACTCGTTGAACCGCCAGGAAACAGAGTAACTGTTCAGTTTATTGATGAGCGTTTCCCTTTAGCTCCGACAATTCACACTACTGCTCCACACAATGTGTCCATACATCTACTGGAGAGAGAGGCATTTAGACAGCTACCTAACAGATGGGTTTCCATTTACTTCCAAATAGTTCCAGCGATGAACCCACCACTGCTGTTTGCATCATGTATATGACTGAAGAGAGTCATAACAGCAGTTTTATCACTGATGTTAATGAGATTAAAAGTACATGTCAACATTTATGTACCATCAGATTGTATCCATTTATGCCGTCTTCATGAGCATTTATCTTTTGGACCATAAGACAGTCTGCTGCCATGGTTAGGACTGTCACAATGATCACAATTTAGGCGACGATTAATTATCATACTGAAAATTTCTTACAGACAATTTAATAATCTGTTAATTTTACACCACTAATTTTGTAAAAGTCTAACAATAGGTCATGAATACACAAAAAGTAGCACTATAAGTACATCTAATTAAGAATAGTCTTTTACTGGAATTCAACACCAGAAGAAAGAATTATTTACCTTTTAGGCCTCAGAAACTACATTCATTAAAAGGGTATCGGTCAAAGTGATGTGGAAATAGGAATGAAATATGACATTTGTCTTTAACAGGTGAATAGAGAAGATTCTCAATATTACTTATCTTACTTTGTATATATCATATATTGGCTGTATATATCCTTATTTGCTGTACATATTTCTCATTTGTAGTATAGAATTAGCTTTTGTACATTTCAGTAGTTTTAGTAGTACTTTAGTAGCATATGTATATTTGATATTTTATCCTGTAGCTTTTTGCACATGCCTACATTTTTCAGCATTTGAGTGATATTTTTATGGTCTTTTTTTGCACCAAGTGTTTTTGCTGCTAAACAGAACAAAGCTGATAAACTGATTTTCTTTGTTCCTGTGACAGTGACAATAAAGATCTATTCTATTCTATTCTATTCTATTCTATTCTATTCTATTCTATTCTATTCTATCAAATCCACACGTTAGCCCAAATAACTGTAATGAGGCAATTATATAAATTGCTTCAGGCTTAAACATGTAGCTATAGTGTCTTATGCTCAAGGTGAAAGATATGTTTTATATAAATTTATAATCTATGTATAAAGTTTTATTTAGTCAGTGCTGACAGAACGGAGTGCTCCATCCTGTGCATGAACTGTGTTGATTCCAGAAAAAATAAAAATGACAAAAGCAACCTTTTACATTTGTGATTGTGCAACCCACCTTGCAGATCTTGTAGAGGGAGTCTTGTCCGTCTCCACCAGTGTCTTTGAAGTAGTCGTGAGCTGGAAATGTCCTGTTAATGTCCCTGGTAATGGCACTGTCCTGAGGGGACTCCTACCAGAGACACAAAGCAGACAGGTATTAGAAACCCACACAACATATTTATTAAACTGTAGACACAAAAACAGAGTACAATAATATAATTAATGCAACGTTTTAGTTTGTGTTATTACTCCAAGTCAACTTTTACTTCTGCACAGGCCCAGCAGTGGTCAGTATTATTCAAGATGTCTTGCTTAGACCAACAGTAGAGCGCCTTGTGAATAACAGGCACAGAGTGTCCTCTTCTACAGGATAAACTGTGCACATCACTTGGATTTTTTTTCTTGGTGTTCTGGGGCATTTTTAGTTCCAGTTTGAAACCAATTCATTACATTAAAGCATCAAACATTTTTGGTTTGTTTTTCCAAAACTTTCATACACAATTACATAAATTATTACACAACCATGACTGTCAGTAGAGAAAAACGGTAAAGAAAAACTGATTGGAAACATCATGTCTCTCATGTCTTGATTTAATGAGGTGAAGGGACTCGAAATGTTCAGAACCTTAAATCAAGTTACTTTTGTGACATACTGTCTCCGACTCTTAATGACTGTAGGAAGGAATTCACTGATAAACCTCTGAATGACATCAGACTGTCGACCTCTTAACAGGAAAACAGCTATGGAATGAATCACACTGTTACAGACTAATAAAAGGGAGTTCAGTTTAGCTTCAATACTATGGATCTGAATTTTATCACTGTGAATCCACTCTGCATATAATTATTTTATCATTCTTATATTTTATGCCATGCTGTGAGGTTACAGGACACCGAAAATATACTTACAATGGTCGTACTACCTTTACAGCTTGGTCTCAAACAAAATATTCTGTCTTTTCTCCTAAATTTGCAAGTAAAGTCTGCTACAAAAAGGTTCTCCTCCTTGAAGCAAAACTCAGGTCTTTTCATCAGCAATCAGCCAAAAGAAATCAATGTGAAATTTGCTAAAGAATACATCTCTTTACATATTGATGAGAAAGGAAATAAAGTGTATCGGAATAAAAATGCACAAGAAAATTCCCAAATAAGCCCTAATGTACAACAATACACTAGTATAAACATTCCATATGTGATTGTTTTGTTGCCAAAAACAATCTGATCTCATGTAGGACGGAATAACAAAAAATTAAAAATTTACAGATGAGGAGTAGGGTTAGGTACTGAATGTCAATACTTTTATGCCACTGACTGAATTGTTTCGATATGGTCTATTAGGTGTGTGCCCAAAAAAAAAAATCGATTCATATAAAAATTGTGATTCTCATTTACTACGATTCAGAATTGATTTAAAATGTCCCAAAATCGATTTAAAAAAATAAAACCAATCTGCCGGCAGTCTGGACACCATTAGCGCGATTAATGGTTAGGGTTAGCGTGAACAGCGGCTAGTGCATTGACACGCTATCAAATGGCATTAAATAACACGCAAAAGGATGAAAATGCGTACGTATAGCACACCAAATGCAATAAACTGGTGTCACATACATTGTGATTTCATGAGCTCAGTCTGTCAGCAGGCATCACCCAGAGCTTAAGGACACGGTGACGAGTCAGCCACCAGTGGCAAACAAACACACACTGCTGTGCCTCACCAAACTCCCGGCCAAGCATGGATAAATGTTTAAAACTGAATAAATGTGAAAAAGACATTTTAATGTCTGCACTTGTCATTCTGTCTTGCAAAGCAGACTGGAGTAGATCATGGGGATCCTTTGCACACCTATAGACGGAAGCAGAAATCATTATGAATCAAATCGTTTTGAATCGAAAATTGATTTGAATCGAAAATCGACTTTGAATCATATCGTAGCCCCAAAAATCGGAATCGAGTCCAATTGTGAGATAGTAAAAGATTCCCATCCCTACTGTCTATCAAAAAATACCTTATATTGTAATTTGCTATTGTTTCACACCAAATTTCAATACATAAGGAGTAAATTTCATCCGTTTGCAGCATACATTAAAACTGCTTTGAGTGGGTAAGCATGCAAATGAACATTTTATATACATTGACCATCTATTCAACTGCATGTTCTGAAGCTGAGGTACCTCTATTGAATTTGCTCTTTAATGATACTCTTCCCTGCACACATACTATGCACATGCAGTCTGACATCAGCATCACACATCTAGAGCTTTGACCATATACTCCACCATACAGACATGAGCCTGGGGCTGCACACTTCTCTGGGATATCCCTCCACAGTGGAAATACCACCCACTCACAAACACATGCACAGAGATCAGTAAATACACCAGACCACACTGTAAACTAGCCTTGCTTTTCAAAGATTAATAGCCCCTTATTTCATTATTGATGATCAGTGTATTTGGAACTAACAGCCTCTGAATAAGTAATGTTACTCTAGACCCCGACCATTATGTGACTGATCAAACACACATTTAATGATGTCTCTATGCAGAATTTGGAAGACAAATAGATTTGAAGCTGGGGTTGAATGTTGTGGTGACGTAAAATAAAAACAGTTTGTTACACATTGTATTTTGTTTTTTGTATTCTTTTGCGCTGGGGCTGGGACAGACAGTGCGTTACAGAACCAAAGACTTCTGCCATTTATTCGACTGTAAGGAACAATAATGCTTCATCAAGTTTATGCTCAATGAACAAATTAGTGTGTTACTTCGCTTATCCCTGTAGAAAAATGTTCACATTGAATGCCACAAAGTGTCGCTTGTGCCTTTTGGTGCCTTGCTCAAAGCCACTCTGGCAGGAAGGAAGCTTCTCGTTATTACTGCAGGGGCTTAAAATACCCACACCATTATTTCCTCCACTGATTGTTTGCTCAGTTTATCAGTTTGACATTTAGTTTAGAAAACATAAGTCAATACCTAAAAATAGAAGAACTTTATTGTAGGGCTGCAACTAACAATTATTCCCACAGTCAATTAATCTGTCAGTTATTACCCTGCATGACTGATTTACTGTTTGGCCTTTACAATGTTAATGTTAACCAAAATCTAAAACATAACATCCTCACATGTTCACACTGTTCGGTCTACAACCCAATAGAATAGAACAGAATACAATAAAATAGACTTTACCAGTGCCAGCCACTTAAAAAAAAAAAAATTAAGGATTACATAAAATAACATTGGATTGCAGATGATAAAACACTTAAAAATAGCTTAAAAAAAAAAATCTGCAAAGTGTTAGAGGCAAGACAAGAAACTGATTCCAGCGTCCTAAATGTGTTTTTCTTTGAATTATGTCTTTTTTTTTTTTTTTTGCTTTAACCTTATTACTGATGATCAATATAGACATTAAATTGTTTAATACTTGAGAACTAATGGATGAATACATTGTTGCAGCTGTACGTGATGATGATGATGATTATTATTATTGTTATCATCAAAAATTAATTCTCATTTTTACTTAGAAAATGAGTCACATAGCTTCATATGAACAATAAAATAGATGAATTCATAGCTTAATTTTTAATGTGTAGCCAATTAATCATCTAATTGTCTCAACTTTAACTTCTTCCAGCTCTACCATGCAACTGCCCTGCTGTTGGAGAAGATTAAATAAAAAATAGGCAGTACCTCAGACACCTACATCTGTTCATTCCCTGTCTAAATCTGAAGCTACTTATCCCTTCTTGCTCTCTCTATTGCCCGTCAGGTCTCTCCCTCTTCTTTTTCCAAGGTTTTGTGTTCTAACTTCCACAGCGGAAGAGAGAAACAAAACAGAATGCAGGTATGAGAAGATATGCAGGAAGAAAGGAATGCTGAAACAAAGTGAGCTAATGGGCTTCAGAGACCAACAGCAGTGAGCTTATTTTTAAATCATGAAACAAAACATCCATTCTAGTGCTG
Organism: Sphaeramia orbicularis; assembly: GCF_902148855.1. Lineage (NCBI taxonomy): Eukaryota > Metazoa > Chordata > Actinopteri > Kurtiformes > Apogonidae > Sphaeramia > Sphaeramia orbicularis. Next base: position 50,933,361 of record NC_043968.1, on the reverse strand, counting down.
CCACCACACCCTGTGACCCACGGTTACTGTTCGTTTGTGTGTGCATGACTGTTACTTATGTTATACACACCAAAGTATATAACCCCTGTTTTTATTACTGATGCATTCTTTGTTTAATCTGTTACTTTATTATTGAGCTTTTTGTAGCATTTTGGTTTTGTAATCTGAGTCTGAGATCTGTTTATACAGTCACACATGGGGACTTGGCACCCGTTCAAGGACAAAATATGGGTCTCACAATAGAAATACAAAGAATTGTTGGATAACAGTTGACAGAGTTGGGTTAAAGTTACTGTAGGGGGTAGGGTTAGTCAAATTGCAGTTAAGGTTAAGGTGGTCTGTGTTCTGGTTTTTAACAAGTTACATAATTGTAATACTGACAGAATCATTTTCAGACAAGTGTTTTTTGTTTGTCATTTGTTTCTGATGACGGAGAAGGGCTTGACCACGTTAAATATCATCAAAGGTCACGGGGGCAAAGAGCTGTGTGAAGTGGTGCACCAGCGCCTCTAAAAACCTGCTCATTCACACTTAGATCCAGTTGTACTGCTGTGTTTTAAGCACAGGGGTGGAGTCACTGCGTCCAGTGTGAAGGACTCATTACATCAGGATTCAGTCTCTCAGTGAATGATAAGGATCCATGTTTGCACAAGCACCACTTAGCCACACTTATCTGAAGTGGTGAGAGCATGTACAAAGGCCTCTGACATAATGGGCCAATTAGCTTCCTCTGTCCGTCTGTCTGTCCGCTTAAAGAGAGGTTTGGAATGAGGGTAGCGTGAGAGGGGAGAGAAAACATACACGGTGTGTCATGGTACTGGACGGAAATGGCAGAGCGAGTTACAGGGAAAAAGATAAAAATGAGTGTCAAGGAAAAATTTACTTCCCTCTGGGGATAAATAATGTTTATCTGTATCAGTATCATATTGTCAACACATAACTATTTAAAAACATAGTTCATTCATTAATTTTCCAAATCGTTTAATGCTCTGGAGGGATGCTGGAGCCTATTCCTGGGCGACTGGGCAAAGGCAGCATACACACTGGTCATGTTTCTGCTTGTCTTTACCAACATTATATCATATGTGCAACAAATGACATTGACAAAAAAGCACTTAAAAGGTTGTCAATATGCATTATTTTATAAAAATCCTAAATATTTTAAATAGGGGTTACTGGAGAAACAAACAAAGAATATATTAAAATAAACATACTGCATATCTAATTTTTGGTGAGTACTGTCTCGATTCTGACCCATATAAAATTTCACATATTGTCATATTCTGAAAAATAGTGCAATCATAGTCAGTGACGGGAAGGTCTTACTATAGTCAGTCAGAAAATTTGCCCTGGTCCTTCCAGAAAGTCAACAACAGACTACGGGGAAGTTAATAGCACTAAATGAAAGCTACAATAGCACCATTTACTGTCAGTGACTGTAAACCACACTGTGGGGAAATCAAAGAGCATCGAAAACTGAAGGGAAGCCAGGGGATACTGCACCCAAAGACATGTCCTTGCAGACCCCATATTAAAAAAAATGACTGCGCTGTGTGTTTGTGGGTATGTTTAGAGGTAGGAATAAAGTATCAGAGTAGGGCTTCCGTGGGAAGGCTGAGTAACTAGCCTTCTATTGTTTATGTCCCTGATTTTCCCTGACTCAACACAATAGCTGACATGTCATTTTGTTTTTCTTTCTGTGCTCCAAAAGGACCCTGCTGAGATGCCCAGAGAACATGGGGTGACACCAGCCTCGACACAAACCCTGGTTCAACAGTTTTGATTCTTTTCGCAGACTGAAACTTACAATTGGAGAAGAAACAGTGACTAATTTTTAGAGCTTCAGAAAGATACATTTATGGTCAAGGAGAAAGTTTTTTATTTGTGATAGAGGTTGCAGATATACAAGTGGGATTTAGAATTCTTTTTCACTAAATTAGGATTGAATAACATTTTTTTTTTTTAAATCCTTTCTTCTTAAATGATCTGTAATCAGCAGTGCACATGCTCATGCTATCCATAGCGCTGTTTCCTCACCTTAGCGTCATCCATCATTAAATCTTAATCATCTGTCTCTTGCCCTACTTTCTGTGCCATTTGTGCACTGATATACTGCTTCAGCACAAGGAAAGAGGGAAACTATGTATGCGATGTGAAAAGAGAGGGAAGCCATGTTAATTATGATAACAACACTGCAAAACCACAACAGCCTGGTTTTTCTTCAGGTCTAATTTTCAAATAGTGGTAGGAGTCGACTGCAGGACAGATATGATGCTGCTGTTTTACAGTAACCCAGGCATTTTATCCCTTTATTAAACTGTCATGGGCATGGCATCGGAGAATTGGTTTAAGGTGATAACTGGTTCCAAATTCTCCAATCAGAAGCATATGTTTCAGATTCTTAGTTCTGTCTGATGTTGATTCATGTCTTACTACCAGTCAGGACGGAGAGGAAGAAACAAGCATGGTCTACTTCACAACTTGTTAAATTGGTAAAATATTAATTTCAACTTAGAGTGGCTGTGCAGTCACAAGACTACTAGCTTCTTCCCTGACTGGCAGAAAAGCGATGATAAACCAGCACGGCAAGTGATAAAAAAAAATCAGGCCAATAAGAAGAATTAATCATAGAATTTTTATCAATTAAATCTTATCAATTCCCCAGTAGTGGACGGTGAGGCTGACAGAACCTGAGCCATGGTCAAGCATATGGTCGGTGCTAAGGGTAGACCTACAAAAATTCCTCCAAAAAGGTAAAAAAAAGAAGCATTACTATCCTCAATTGCTCTACTTGATCTTCAGCCAACAGCATTTATGTACGTAAACCTACAACCTCCCCTCAGATAACCTTAGACAGTAGAAGCTCCTTTTTTCTGTATGAGTCTTTCATTTGTCACAGATAGTAAAGCAGTTGTGTGTTAAACTATGTGGGTAATAATTGCTGTTGATGTAATATTGGAAGGTAGAATTAAGGGGGAAAAAATATGATGCTTTCTCTTAAGTGTCTGTTTGAAGCAAAGTAATAGAACAAAGATGTCTGAATACAATGAGATAATATTACATTTATTTTCTCAGTACATATACACAACATGTACATCTTACAATAGCATATAGCTTTATCACCTACAAAGCATCATGGGATGTAAAGACACTCACAAAGACTGCAAACTTCAACATATTACCCATTTACATTCTCCCACCATTCTCCATCTATAAAAGCATACATCGTTACAAAAACTTTATCTCAAAGTTCAACACTCACAAATGCCTCATTGTTCACTGTGAGCAACTTCCAGCATTCATTCTTGACAAAAACACATGCAGATCTAAATTCCTGCATCTTTTGGGACGTTTCCAGACCAGTGTTTGGTAACAGTGGTCAGCGCTGTCTTAACATGATAATAATCTGTCTCAGAACAGCTGGGTCATGAGTCAGACATTAGTATCAGGCTGGCGTGGCCTATTTAGAGCCTTGTGAAAACAAAAAAAAAAAAAAAAAGAAAATTCACAACAGAAAAGACAAATAACTGCACATGCAGTGGTAAAGTGCATTATTTGAGTGAAGGCGTACAGTCCGTTCAGTGGACAGTACAAATCCCACACCGACATTAAACGGCCAACCAGTATTCAGTTGATTTCTTTAATTAAATTAGTTCAAGGCAGAAATTACATGGATTTTAATAGTAGTTTTTTTTAACAGGCTGTTATTTAATAACAATATTTCGTGTAACTGGTATTCCAGACCAGTCCTGGTATCCATATTCCCTCTTTTTGTCTTCAGTCATACCTACAGTAACATGATACTGTACCTCTGCCCAGCTGAAGCTGAAGTGAGCGACGTCTAAAAACACGAGAGTTGATTGTTTTCTCACCGGAAAAAGTGAATGACTACTGCGTGTCTGTTTCAGGGTGATAATCTGGTATGACATCCTAAATCTTCTGGGGTTTTTTTGTTTTTTTTTTCCCAGAAGGAATTGTACCATTAACTGCTGTAGGTAATAATATCCAATAATGGCCTTGAACATTTTTCCACTTTTTAAAAGACTCCATTTACAGCACCTCAAAAGAAGTGTCAAAGACAAAAGCAGCTTCACACAGACATGTCAGTCAATTCAGTAAAAGCATGCTGCTAAATCTACTTTAATCACACACAAGAGTGGGTGAGTTTATAAAAATAAATCTGTTTAGTTTGACAACCAGACATTCAATACGCCATTTCTATATACTGACAGTTTTTTCAGGAAGTGTAAAAGGACAGCAGTAATAGCAAAGTTTACAATATTTGGCAATGCTTCACAAAAGTAAATCTATCAACTACCACATCTTATACATCATACACACAAAATACAGTATATCTGAGAGAAGTAATGTGAAGGTAATAAAATGAGGGAAGAGGAAAACTTTACCAGAACACCTAAAACAGTCCAGCTGAATTGATTAACCTACTGCCTCTCAAACACACCAATATACAGAAAACGCTTGAAAATGTTCACACTCAAGCACATGCTCGCAGGAGGATAAATGTCTGAAGTTATCCATTTGCTCCAGGAATAAAATGAAAGTATGGCTTTCTTCTGAGTCACATGTTTATAACTTAAATTACACAATAAAACAGGGCTCTGATTATTTATTAAAACATTTTCATTCCTGCACATGCATACAACAGTCCGTCTGTATTGTTCCTGGTGAAAACAGTCTATGTCTATTAGTTCAGCCCTCTGTAAGAATAAGAAAATACTTTCCCCAACAATAAATTTTCAGTTTGATATCGAGGCAACGGTACAACAGAATCTGAGAAACAAGTCGTTTTTTACTGAGCCAATGTCTTGATTACTGTGTAAAACCAACCTTCATGTCATACTGTCATGATTCAACACTACTGAAACTTCAGTGGTAAATTAGCTAAAGCTATATTATCTGCATCTAAATAAACAGATCCGACACAGGAGTCTCCATCTTTTGAAACGGAGATGCCTTTTACAACTGGTAATATTGTAGCATAAACACTTGGTTACATTTTAGCACATTACTGCTCTAAATTGAGAGTTGGTTTTAGATATGAAGTTATAATGAAAACAACATATGGGGACAAGATAACTAAATCCTGTGTGCGTGCACACACACACACACACAAATACTGTTCCTAGGACAGTGAGATTGAACCTTTATCATGGTGCAACAAGAGGGGTTCGCTGGTAGACACACACCTCGCTGATAGTTTGTCTGTCATGTGCTGCCCCTGTGTCACACTGTTTATTTATTTGTATGCGTGTGTGTGTGTGTGTATGTGTGTGTGTGCCTGCAACAGTCCCCAAACTCAGGCACAATAAAGCAGTCACGATACAGTATATATTAAGACTGTTGATCTAAGGCAATCGATAGAACAAGAGGAGAAGGATCACAGCTAATGGGTCATTTATCTGATTGCTTTACATTTTAACTACTGAAAAAATAACCCCAAGTGATGTACCACTGATAATACTTTAGTAAAAAAATACATCCCATCATTGTCTTGTTCTGACTTGGTCTATTTTAGTTGTACAGCAAAATTACAGGAAAAAAAAGATCAAAAACAAATCTTCTCTTAGTGTCAGGTTAACAGTCGTACACCAAAACAGGGTAGAATTTCATGGCATATTTTACAAACAGCGATATTTGTAAACTAAATTCTTACTTGAAGACATATTTCTTGTTTCATACAACAATGTGGATCAATAAATAATTAAAAAATCATCAACAGATGCTGACAAAGCATAAGCCGTTCAGCCAAACAATCTATAAAATGTGTACAAGCTCTAGATCATCTACATCATCTCTTCAAATTTTGACTTGACAAATCAATTCATCAATCATACGATGAGATAAATCATTGAGTCAATACGGTTCACAACAAAAATAACCAACTACGTATACACTCATTTGCATCACCTTTAACATTTATAAACATGAAGGGGATCAGAGCATGTAAAACCAAAAAAGCAGATATTGGCAGTTTACCTCAGCACTACAATAGTAGGACACAGCAGTTAACTTGTGTTTGCAATTATTTCTTCATTTTTGCTTTCATCACATACCGTGCTGATAATGGGCAACAGATAAAGTTCATGTTTCACATACTGCACATACACTTCTGAAATAATGTAATCTTCTTAATAATCAGTCCATATCATATTTTGATTTGGCAATAAGTTAGGTTCACTTTCCTGAAGAAAAACGGATGGGAAAAACACTTTGACCTCACTAGACTTCACATCTGGAGAGATGGTCAGACACCTATTTCCTCTCCTTTACGTCGCCTTCCATCCATCACCTGTTCACAAACAGTATGCTGGGTTTCCGTAAACAGCTTGCAGGCTAATTTAAGCCTTTTTATCCTTCCACGCTTTTTCTCAACTCCCTTTCTTCTCATCTTTCAATGCCAGCTGTGACATGCGCAGAGTGCAGACTCCTGCATGCCCTCCAAATGCAAGAGAAGTGGCAGAGGCAGATTCATGCCTCCTCCTGTCTTTATCACATGTTTCATCTTAAGGTGACATTTTACAGCAGCCACATCAGACCTGGTTTAAGAAGTTCAAATGCTAATTTGGCCCAGTGATTTCACTGTGTTCTCGCTACACATGACATGTTGTGCTGATTCCAGTATCTCCATGGCCGTATCCATACCCAGGCCCTCCACAACCCCTGTCAACAGATCCAACGAAAGCCTTTTTGGTGTTCCTCACCCCAAAACCACTGCCACTACTCTGTAAACAGAAAGAGCAGAGCCGTTTGAGGCCCTTTCTGAATGCTGAGTTAGAGAGGCTGTAGATGAGACAGTTACAGAAACTGTTGCTAATGGCCAGCCATGTAGTGAGAAATGAAGCTGCTGGGTGATGGTAGATCCCTCCACTCTCCAAGAGAAAGTAGAGGATGTAGGGCAACCAGAGGATATAAAACACACTGGTGATGCGGAACAGTACCATAGCATATCGCTTGTCTGGGTACGTTGATGAGGGCTGCTGATAATGTGGTTGGTGGTGCTGTGATTTTTGTGACTGGGTTAAGTGGGGCAACTGCCCTTGGTCCACTACATTGGCCTCCTTCACTGTAGATCCCACAGTTGACCCCGGACCCTGCAGCTGCTGGGGTCGGTAACGTGCATGGCGCTCACTGATCTCTCTGGTGTGCTGCCGGCAGATCTTGAAGATATTGGCGTAGGTGAAGCAGACAGTTAGAGCAGCTGGGGCATAAAGCAGAGCGACGATAAAAGTTGTGAAAACCGGACGAGTCCTCCACTCAACTGCACACCACTCTACCACATCACCATGGTAACCAGGCTTACCCCATCCGAGAAAGGATGGTAAAAACACCAGGGCAGAGTATAACCATATGAGAATAATGCAGCAGCGCACACGACACGGTGTTACTAATGATGCATAAGTCAGAGGTCGTGTGATGGCAATATAGCGGTCTACACTAACACACGCTAACGATGCCATTGAAACAGACTTTAAAACAGATACCATGTACCCGAACACCTGGCAGGTGAGTTTGGGGTCCAGGCCTTGGAGGTGATGCAGAAGGGACATGGAGGGAAACAGGCAACTGACCCCCACCAGCAGATCAGCGTATGCCATTGTCTGGATGAAAGCACTGGTGGTATGATGGCTGAGTAAGGGAGCACAATGAAACACAAAAATCACCACCAGATTTCCTGAAATAATCAGAACAGTCAGAAGTAGTATGATAGACACTTCAAGTAGGCAGGTGTTAAAAATTTGGGAGTAGCCTATCTCAAGTAGGCAAAAGGGAGCAGAAAGGTTCGACGGGTCCGTAGAGCTGTGGTTCAGTGGATCCAGGGAGGAATTCATCATCTTGGGCAGAAAAACTCGTCTTAAGGGGCCCTTCAAGGATACAATGAACCCAAGGACTATTTAGTCAGGTAGGGGGCTGGTACTGAAACGAGCTGTATGCTTTCAATCCAAATAAAAAGCCCCATGCTGTGATTCCATCATGAGACTGCCGCCATCTGCCATTTCAAATGCAGGAGGGATAGAAAGGACAGACAAAGGTGAGGAAGCTCCCGGGGTTTGTCCTCAGTCCAGACAGTTGTGATTTCACACAGCGGTACAAAATCACCAGGGTCCACACAAAAAATATTTACACACAAAAAGAAACGTGCATTGTTTTTCCAGTACAGCAAACCTCCCCACTCTAGGCACCAAAAGGAAACAAACAGAAAAAAAATTGACTTTGTTTTAAGGAACTCAACTCCAATCTGTGCTTAAAATGTCCCCTCTCCCTATAAAGTCATAGATGGCTCCAACATCTGCTGCAGCTGCAGAAAACGGACTGAAGCTTTTTCTTATCCGTCTACAGTCCAGAGTCACAAACACAGCTCCTAGTAAAAGACATTTTGTAATACACTGCATGCATAAATTGATATTCCCTCCGTTTTATTCTGTCCTCTAACTCCACCTCTGTCTTGCTTCTCTTTCCTGTTTCCTCTTCTTTTCCTCTCCTTTCTTGCTGCTCCTTTAGTCGCCTTTCAAGACTCTTTCATATCCGCTTGCAGTTTCTGTCTGGTCCTTCACAACTGGATTACAACAGATTGGCGTGAGCGGAGAGGATGAAGGCAGTGCGCAGTGTGGCTGATGCACATCCAGATACACACCTCAGCTCTTGTGTCTACTCAGAGGAGCAGCAAGTATCAAGTAAAAATGAGGTAGGCAGGCATACCGATGCTGGGAGAACCCCTCTCTGCTCATTTATCTTCCTTTGCTCTCTCTCGCCTCTTTCCCCTGCCTCCCTCTCTACAGAAACAGTGGCAAAGAGGCCCCTCCTCTTCCCTATGGCTTCAGCCAATCACAAACGGCAAGGGCACGAGGCTGCCATTTTCCCCACCCCTCCACATTTTTTCTGTGCCAGTGCTTTTCATAAGCACACAAAAACTCAAAACACCCTGTCTCTGATCATAAAATTAGCCATATTCAGTGTTGAACTGAATGTAATAAAACTGACTTTTCACTTGTAGTATCACTGCAACCTCTTCCAACATTTACACTAACACAACATTTGTAACAATGTTTTGATTGTGAAATATGCAGTAAACATCTTTTCTGTTGGCAAATGTAATCATGGATGTATGGCTAAAAATGGTTCCCTTATCTAGTACTGATGTAGTGCGTTTTCAATGCTACACACAGAACTAAACAGCTCTTAAATACATCAGAGTAAGTTTCATCAGAATACATAGCATGGAGACGTAAGCGCAGTCTTTGGTTTCTCCTGAAACAATCTGTGGCAATCCAGGCAAGCACTAATGTTCAACTGTCCTCTAATTGTTGATGTCCCAATGTAAACTGAGTAAAACTTTATATAAAATGCATTTATACTGTTTTAGTGGTAATATATATAATAAAATGACGAGTGTTCAGAGAACACAAACCTCTGCCAAGCACCCCAAATGGTGTGCATGTGTGGATCGACTATTTCTTTTTAAATTAAACAGTTTCAAGGTTGTTCCATACAGCAGAAAAAGTTGAAGCTTGGTACCAGTCATGTGTATGTCAAATTATATTAAATTCCAATCAATATTTGTTGAGTTATAATGAAAAATGTGTCGTAAATGGGATTTTCAATGTTAAATTGAAATAACCACAGAGTCCACATTCCACAATGGATGTGGATAATTTTGCGCCAGATACAAGATATTGTTATAAGCTACGGGTGTATCAAATTGGAGGCTAATCGGAGTCGTTTTGAATTTTTATGAATTTTCGAAAATTGCTCAATGATGAGAGACAGGAAAATTTGAGATTTTGTGACCTTGCTGTGACCTTGAACTTTGGCCTACTTGGTCCAAAATTTAATGAGTTCGTCCCAGGGCCTGGGCCTATATGTGGGTAAAATTTCGTAAAGATGGTTGTAATAGTTTTCCCGTAAAGTTGCTAACAAACAAACGCGCAAACAAACAAACACACAAAGCAAAGTGATCACAATACCTCCTGGCGGAGGTAATAAAATGCAGTCACCCAAAGGCTTAGTGACGGGACAAACATTCTAATTCAGAGAACAAATAAAATTGGGTCTGACTGACAAAAATATGTAGAAGCTAGCTCTAAGTACTGTAAATCGAAAACATTTTAAAAACTCTTCTTTTTTATCGTAATTGTCAAAACACCTTCATATGCATCAGTTTTACCAGCTGATTATAACTATAACTATATATACGTGACTATATTCTGAGACTAGGCAATCTCACACTCTTAAGACAGACTGGTTTTATTTTAGCATATGATTTACTGTTCAGAGGAATTGTACAGCAAATAAAAAAAACAAAAACAATGCTGTCAGAACTTTCCTACTCACCTACCATTCATATTAAATTGCCAATTTAGTGGTATGTTTACAGTATTTTAGTGTTGCACACAGAAACAAGTGGTGCCAGACACAACAAACCCCGCCCCTCAAATGTACTGTAGCTTATTTTGGCATCGATCCAGCTGATGTCATCATGTCTATGCATGTACTGATGTCAGCATATCTATTGCCTCTATATATGTGCCAAGTAAGCTGAAACAAAATTGATGTTTTTATGGACATTTGAAATTTCGCCAATTATAAGTAAATGGGGAAAATAAGATTTTAAAAATTCATAAAGAATTTGAACTTTGACCTACTTTTCCCAAAATGTAATCAGATCTATTCTGGGTCAATGGCAATCTATAAATGCAATTTGGTAGCAATTCAGCCAATGGTTTTGCTGCTAGAGTCTTAACCAACAAACAAATAAACCGTACCAAAAAAAAATATCCCTTGCCTTTCCTTTGGGAGGCAGGGCAATTATATTAACCTATGGATTTGTAGCATTAATGTCAGTAGCCCAGCTTACTAGAATAGTTAGAATAGTCTAGGTAAAACACAACAGCTGTCAGATGTCTCAGAAAAATGCCAACTTCTGTTTACTTCATCTAGATATAATGTCTGTGCAAAATGATGCAAAAATCAAGCAACAACAACAAAAAGCAATCACAAACTGCCTAAGCTTTCAGAAACTAAAGAAAATGAGAAGAAAACTTGTTGTAGTTTGGTTTATAATAAAAGAGAAACTTGTTATTCAGATTGTGGATTGTGATTCCACCTCAAAAGATCATCATATGATCTTATAGACAGAATGTTCAGCCCTCCTGTAGTCTAGGATAAGGCATCACTGTGGTAAAATTATCTCTTAAAAAATAGAAAACCACAGATATGGTGCCTGCTGGTGTATCATGTGAAAATGTAATAAACATCACACAGAACTTTTGTATACTATGCAATTATGGCAGCATTAGTGGTAACAAAAATGTCACTGATACACTATGAACATGTTTTGAAATGTGCATCTTTTATAATGTCACCTTGACACCTCACAGTAGTGCTTCTCGTGTCATCTGTAATTACATCATTAACTCAATGTCTCCTGGAGTAGTTTTAGGTTTACAATTGTTTTCTGTTTGACTTGGTAATTTTTATATGCCCACATTTCTCTGAGTGAGTGTTAGCCATTCTGGGAATTTGTTTGCACCACTCCATTTGGACTCTACATCTGAAAAGACTTAGTAGTAGGACTATCCAAAAGTAATGTGACAAATAGAGGAGTAGGAGCCAAAGGAGGAATTGGATCAGGCTAATAAGTGTCGTACAAGTACAGGCATGTGTACAAACATGTCACTCACTCAGTTAAGCCTGAGGATACCAAACAGATAATGTATGCACCTGCTCATCATTTTGCATCCATTGGCAAAGACTGTATTTCTACATGGATAATTGCTGCCTTGAAACATTTAGCAATGCACAACTTCACCATGTGTTTCAGGCTTCCTCCCAGCATCAACTACCATCTTTTTATTACTGGTTAAAGCTCAGCTAAATGCAGTTTTCTCCATTTGTTTAGTTTAGCTGTGCATGTCCTCACTCTGAGGAGCCAGCTGAATCCATCCAATTACAGGCTGTGCTATTTTTAGATCATATGATTTGACAATTACATTTAATTACTCAGAATCCTCTTCTAAATTTAGAATATTCACAAGGCAGTGATCACCGTGCTCAATGCATGGTCAATATCCTCATTTCAATGACTTTCTGAAGACTGCGGAGTTTGCCTCGTGCAGGGCAATTTGCTGTAGCGTGATGGAGACCCAAACGTACCCACACAGCCACACACACACCGGCCTACACCTTTCTCCCCCGCATCCAGACACACTCTTGTGCTTTCACGCACCTTCTTTGCCCACCACACGAGGAGCTATAAATAGATGACAGTACGAAAAGGGATGATAACAGAAAAGGAACAGGAAGGGGGGAGGAGGAAGGGAGTCAAAAAAAACAGTCCCCATATAAATCAGAATAAGAGGTAGAGCAAGCAAAAACAACGTAGAAGTCTACAAAAAAATACAGAAAAGGGAAAACAGCTGTGAAATGAGGAGGAAGAAGTTGCCAGGCTGAGTACAAGTCAGTCCTGTTACCTATGAAACTAAAGCTTCTTCATAGTGTGGAAACCTCCCAGACACAAGAGTCCAATAGCTGACACACACCTCACAACAAAACAGCATCTGTAAAAGGTACTGTATGTCCGTTTGGAAAGGAAATAAAAATCTACTAGTCATGATTAGTAGTGAGAGGTTTGATGTGAAATTAACTACACTGGTCTATGTATAAAAAAAAAACCCAAAACATAAAATAATAATTTACAAAAACCCAATGAAGTTCATGAGTATTTGCTTCCAAAGTAAATTAAATGTTCTTCTTACAGTTGTTGATCTGCCAGAAACATTATTCCCACATTATTCTCCAGCACTGACATAATCCTTACAGTCAACAGACATATTTAACCTGCCTTTTGATCTGGAAACATCTGAGATTTTTCACAACTTGAAAACATAGTTAAGTAGAAATGCAGATACCTTGTTTGTCACAGATCTCTTGAATTACAATATTCTGAAAGGTAATAATGCTATGTTTGCCCAGAGATATCAAATGTGTCATAGTCTGAACTAGCTGCGTGGAATTCCCATTCCCACAATGCACTTTGCAACAAAATTTCTGAAAAGACACAAGTGATGTAACTGTTTAGTATGTAAACAAACAGATGATTGTGATGAGGTCATCTTCGAAGTTGTTCACCGTGAGGGAAGTGATTTAGGTATGCAAGCACGGAAACACTAATAGATTAGTGATAAGTTGGCTATCACTCGGGTTTTACAAAATTTAAAAAAAATTAGTGTTGAAAGTCATACACTGCTTTAACATATGATGTACATATTCATTCTGCATTATGTGACAAACATTTCTGTTGAAAATATTGTGAGCTGTAGTTTAAAAGTAGCCCACAAAACCTGCTGAAAACACAGGCCTACTTGCAAAGCAGCCCATTTACACACCGACAACCGTTACATGTATTTGCTTACAATAATTCACAATGCTACTAATTTTAGCACTTAATCGATTTAATATTAATAGAAAAATATGTCTTTGCTGGTAGTCAGCTACAAACATCATCCCTGCACAATCTCTTCACAGTGTTTCATTAACTCACTGTCCATCAACATTTGGAGCATATTTCTTCAACCTCTATCTTTCTTTCATTTTTTCCTCTGCTTTAAAAACTCTTAGGCCCCTCCAAAGTCCTCCTCTCAACTTCTAGCAGATTCTATCATAGGAGTTACTAAAAGGCTAAGATGTTCTTTGAATATCTTATCTTTACCATAATCACGTCTTAATATATGCAGAAAAGTCTTAACACCATAATCCTAAGAAAAAAGTGATGTACAATTTCGTCATTGGCAGACACTCTTAAGTAGAATGCTTTATGAATACTGCCCCTGATGTATGCCCAGAAAAGAAACATCACATGGAAAATAAAAATAAAACAAATCTGGTCCACTATAGTGTCAATAATAAATCTTTTCAGTGAATTAAGTACTGTGCATCTAACAGCATCTAACAAACAAATAATTCATATTCAACAGCAAATCCTACAGTAAATTTCTTGTCATCTGACTGTCCACAGGCATGTGATGTGTATTCTACTGTGTTTGGTCCTTACCAGGAATGAACATATATAACCTATGGGATGGCGAGACAGGCAGTCACACAGAAAAAGATAAAGCAGACAGGTTGACCCCACTAGACATCCAGAGGAGAGAGAAAGGAAAAGCAGACAGTGTGAAAACTGAAAAAATGAGCATGCAGACAGAGACAGGCAGGAAGACACAGAAGTTGACAGGAGAACAAACAGGTCTAGGTATAAGCCAGAGCCACTCAGAGCCAGGCATAAGCACATATGAATAAATACAAAGACAGGCAGGCAGGCAGACAGACAGGTGCTTATGTGGGTCAGACATCCAGACAGAAAGGTAGTTATGAGTGCTTGTTTATTCTCTCCACAGGACGCTGGCACAGCAGGTCTGAAGACCAGGCTCCTGTTTATCTGATCACTGTGTCACTCTCTGCACTACACATACAAATGCAGTTGTTCAGGATGACATATACCTGCACAAGAAATATACTTACAACACACAGTAAACTCTAATAGTATAGAACACCTTCTATCAACTACAGCCTAAAAAATTATTGTAGTTATGATAAAAAAAGGCATGATGTTAAGAGATTAAGGTCCCTATTTACAAGAAACAAGTCACATTTTTAATGGGGAAACATACAACAGAATTAACAGCTCAAATCTGTTAGTTCTACCTATGACTATGTTTCCAATCTGAGAACCAAAAGCCTATTTTGTTATTTTGAAACCTCTACTTCTAATAATTTCAATTGAAGGGGATGCCCTACGTTACGATTGCTGCTGATATTTATCTTCTTTAGACTTTTATTCTCCTAAAATTATGACTTTTTTCTTCAAAATATTCTGACTTTATTCTTCTAACGTTAAGGCCTGTTCTTTAAAGTATTATTACTTTATTCTTTTAATTTTTAAATTTTTTCATTAAAAAAACACAACTTTATTCTCATAATTTATTCATGAAGTATCATATGTTTTTTTTAATCTTCAGAGTAGCCCTAATCATCCTTCTTATGTTTTTGTTTAGTTGTGTACTTGATTTATATCAAAGGCAACAATATTTTAAATCAGTGAAATTCATAATTTAATTCTGTGTTGCTTGTCACCAATATCATACACCCTTAACTAATGTTGAAATGTAAACTTGAGCATTAAGCATTACATACATTATAGCTATTTCAATAGAATTACATTAACATAATGTGAATGTGTCACAAAACGTAATATGAATGCAATTCTGTAAACATACATCCGATACGTTTTCAACAGTAATGTTGGTAAACATATCAGCTCCCGTGATCCTGCCTCACTCCAAATGTCTTTTTAGATTTGCACTGAATGAGAGACCCACGACAGCAGAAATTTAACACTGTGTTTAGATATTGGGATAGAGTATTTATTGAATTACAAGATTTGTATTTAATAAAACTGATAACAGAACAAAAGCTTACTGCCCTTATGATATGCAAGTGTTGCAGCCTGGGTCTTAAAAAGGTTTTTGTTTTTGTTTAACAGAACCACCAGTGAAAGGATAATATGGCTAAACATGTTAAATAATAGTCAGATATCTTAAAAGGCTTTTGTGGGGTAATTCAGGTTAAGTAAGCACATTATGTCTTTTCTTATCGCCTGACAACAACCACACTCACAACTAAATGCAAGTAGGTCATGAGAACCCAAGGTAATCAGTCCATCATCACCCACTTAACTTATCAATCTACTTGAGCTGCTCTTATTACTGTGGCTTTGAGTCTTTTTACATGACTGGAAATCAACTGCATTAAGTTTGAGTGTCTTTAGAGGTTGTGTGGGAGAGAAGACTTGATCTAGGTATTGTTTTTTTGCCAGTTATGCATTTTCTTTACCATTTCTCCTGTTATATAGTTGCATATGTAATAAAATGTAAGAGCACGAGTCAATACAAAAAGGCTAAGTTTAATGCAGAAACATGACCTATTATGGCTTCAGCAGAATGATACATGATTGCCATTATGTGTAAAACACACAAAAGACATTAGGTCTAAATTGCTTCGGTGCCTTTGTTTATACAATAGCACTGTCACGATACTCCTCATGTACATTACTGCCTTTGAGTTTGTCACGCCGTCTTTCATAACACTGCCATGATTAAAATCAACTGGCACTGAACCAGTGTGCTGCCAAAACCAATTAGTAACTCTGTCAATGAGCTGCTTTTACTTACTGTAATTTATGGAGCTAAACAGGGAAATATGGGCCATAACTGCAACTGCCTAATGAGGTTAATGGTTACTGGTTGAGTGTTAATTAGTCAGGTTTTGAGAGTTAGTCTGGTACTTCCAGTACTTGGCAGCAAGGGCCCTTTTTCAAAGGCCTCGTACTGAAGAGTTCATGATGGGGTCCACAGGGAAAGAGCAGGTTAAATCTGCAAGACCTACAGCCCTGCATCCACTTCCATCAATGCCCTGCATTCACACATGCAGATGAACACAAAGTCCAAGAATGGCACGGACACAAAAGAGTGTACTAGCTAGGACATGCTGTGCATACAGTGTAATGCTGTACAAAGGGATACCCACAACTACAGGCTGAAGACAAAAACCACACAAAACAAATTAGAAGCTGGCACATGGATGGCATGTACACATGCAAAAAAAAAAAAAAAGAGCAGAAAAATGAAAGCATGAATTCTCATGTGTGGGGATGAACTTTAATTAGTACCAGCAGCAATACAAATAGGTATGTGAATAAAAATGTTTCCTAATTAATTAATACGGTATGTAGACCATTATGCAACACATTTTCTGTTGTGGAAAATTCATGTTAGGATTGTTCTACTGACCACACTTCTGTGTCTTTTTGCTGATTAATGAATCTGTGCAACTGATATTTCATTTAGCTCCACAAGTCATTGAGCAATTAATTATCTTTTTGGCCTGTGTGGTTCTGGTTTACCTTGCACAATCTTTCTCTAAAGAGACTACATAAAATGCAAGTCATCTGTCAGAGTCAGATATAGCTGCACGTGCTCTCCACACTTTTATCTGTTTGTTGGCTCACAAACAAAACTAGAATGCTCCAGTGCTTTTTGCATTTCATTCCTATTCATTTTTCTGTCCAAAGGCTATCAATACAGTGTCTTTGTGAACCTCTGTTACTGTTGTCTACATAAAAGGCATTCCATTCATACCATCCATGATAACAAAATAACAACTGTGATCCTACTTTATTTCAGCACAAAAGAACTTTCTTTTTGAATATCAAGCATGTAAATATACTGTCCTCATACACAGTGATGTAAATAGCATTAAGGGCGCAGGACACAGACAGGAGACAAGCAAAAAAGAAAGCATAGGGGAGGGTGTGGAGGATGAGAGTGGAACGGGAGAGCAGAGGGGAGGAAAGGGCAAGACCAACATCTTGTCACCACCTGGGACCCAGCTCGCTGCCTGGGGATGTTGCCTTTACATAAGAATAGTGGACAGAACTGCAGCGGGGAAAAAAAATTACACAGAATAACATACTGTGCTCAACACTCAGGGAGGGTTAACCATCTACAGCAAGACTAAGGCAACTGTGATAGTCACATACACATCCACACAGACAGACCTGCACATGCACTCTGTGATTCTCTGGTAAATGAAAAAGATCTGTGGCCACAAAAGCTAAACTCACTAAAAAAAAAGAAGCAGCAGACTTCCAAGGTACTCATTTTAATTTGATCCTTTCATAAGTTCATCTGTCAATAAAGGTAAATAGAGTTTTGGTTTTAACACAACAAAGAAAGCAGAAGAAGAAATATAAACAAATCTACAGGTAAAAGTATCCACTACAAAAACTCCTTTAATGAAGTGAGAGTAGTAGACAACAGGACAACTACTGGTGACGGTCCAGGTCTATCTCCCAGAACTAAACACAATGTAAACCTTGAATACGTTTCCACACTCTTAGCTCTTGTTTTGACCTTTTTTACAAAAAAGATCAACCTTAAGTTGATTCATTCCTTGAGTTGAGTCCTCATTTATTTAAGAACATTAATTCTTGACTATGTGTCTGTGTCTTGACTCTGTTTGTTCACTGATCTTCGGGGCAGCAGTGGTTACCATCACAAGTTTGAACCACATGAGGGAACTTATTTAGAAAGGTAAGCCTTGGGCCCCAGTGGTCCTATTTCAGTAAAACTAAATTACCAGAACTGCTGCCCACAGCAGCTTCAAGAACAGTGATGTGTATGCATAGTCCAGTACAAGACAAAAACATTTAATGTGTCTGAATTAAAATGAAACTATACCATTACGTAAAAATGTCTTTAATATCTTTAACAAATACTAATTTGTGAATTAGTAATGGAATACGCTTAGACAAAAACTACTGTAGTGGTAGTACTCTATGACTATACCATCTTGTTTGGTATACTTTCTGTATGTCACCGAGCCACTTTGGTGTATACTGAGCTTCAGAAAAAAATGCATTTTTGCATGGCCTTACCTTTGTGATAAGAGTGCGGTATTCTTCAACCTGGTGGTCGTTGTTATGGCAACCTGCCAGGAGCTGCCAAACCTCTCCACGGAGTGCTTCAGGGATGCCACTCCGCACCAACGCTGGGAGCTGCCGGGGTCGCACTGAGAGGTTCATATGCCTGTGAATGAGAAAAGGATTGAACAACACCAGTTTATCAAAGACAACACTAAACTAACTGTAACACCTTAATATTACTAAAATGAAACACCTGCCTACAATACCAAAGATAATGGTTTCATTGGTCCTTGCCTATTTCCAACAAGAAACACCATAATTTTTAAAGATGGTGCTCTGAACCAAAAACACAACAGAGAGGAGCAGAGAATTATTTCTCCTTGTCATATAATGATTTACAACTGCAGTCCCTTGAGAGCTACATTTAATTTAAAAAAAATGAAATTTAAGTAAAACTTTTTGTGACACAGTTGATACACACAGTTGTATGTCATTTTTGCCTTTATCTACCTCTGTGCCATTTTTAGCATAACGAGAAAACAATAGACAATAGTAGAGAATAAGCCAATTGAAAATAAAATTAGCGTCACATAAAAAGTTTTAATGTCTTCCTTCCCTCCCTCATTTTCACATTTAAATCATTTAGCTGTTGGGAATTTCCTGAAATGCAAAACCAAATTCAGATGACTCATGAACTGAAACATCAGCCTGTGTAAAACAGATATAATAAGAGAAAGTGAGAAGATGGAATACTTGGAGGCACAGCTGTACCTACGTACCAAATATCGCATGACTGGAGACAACAATTGCTGATGATTCTCTCACTTTTTCCCCCCCTTTTTTTTTTAAAATTCATCCCCCTACTATTTTCTGTTCTGTTTTTTGTTCCAAGCAGCCAGTTATGCAATACATGGCATTTTCTGCTGAGACTAGGAGGGAAAACAAAAGTATACTGTGTATTTGTGTGCATGCATGTGTGCAGACATGTGACGTAAGTAATGCCAGCCCTAGTCCTTAGGGGCATAAGATTGTAAAGGGCTTTCTGTGATTTGCCTCCGTGCTCCCTGAGCTCTTCATCCCACAGAGCCATGATGCACTCTCTCTTGCTTAAAGACACAAAATCTCCAATAACACACACAAAGCCCAGTATTATGACAGGTCAGTCTTATGATTTTTTTTTTTTTTTTTTCAGAAGTACACACTAATAGAGGAAGATGTAGGCCTTGCAGTGTGTCTTAATTTAGAGGTAGTTAAAGTCGAGTCAACTTTGAAATGGTTCATCTCAAGTTTTAGGTTAAAAATAGATACAATAATGAAAGACAACGACATACTGATAAGATGCTCATCAGGAACTCCCGTCTGCTCTTTATTCTATTCATTAAAACCAGAACATGTTGATAATTCCGCAGGATTATCCAAATGTGTACTCATATGTGCACATTCACAATAACAGTAGGAGAACATGAGGGAGGCAGTACAGAATGAATCAAACCTTACCACTTGGATAGCAAGTCTCCCCAGGTTTCCAGGATCTTCTCTGCACACTCCTTGGAAACATCACCAGAACCACTTAGCAAAGGTTCATCATTATCTGGAGACATTATGGACACACAAAAGAAACAAAATGAGATCCATCACTGTCTCCAAAATTAACTTAGCACTACACATTGTAGTTATTGCTTTGTAGTTTTCATTACAAAACTTGCTATCCATAAATGTTTCTTTTTCTGAAAAAAGAATTTCCACCCAAAAGCATAATCCAAAAAAAAAAAAAAAGTCATGAGTTGTTTATCATCCAAAGTTATTTAGTGATGTTTTTTAGTGATAATACTTTCACGTGCTTTTCTGAAAATATTGTTTCAATCTAAGCTATCAACTTGATCAATTACTAAAGATACAGCTCCCAAAATAAGACATTTTATTTGACAGTTCTTATTTTATCACTGCAAACTTGCACATTCAGACAAAAAACACATAACACTGTTTGCTAAATACTATGTAGGGGCATTGAACAAATAGTTCTGTTTGATCTAGAATGGAATCTTGATTCTGGACCACAAGTTGTTTATTATTATTATTATTATTATTATTATTATTATTATTATTATTATAAGACAAAGTCAGACACTGAAGTTAAATGCTGAAGACTGAAGGTGAGTGCCATATCCCGTTTAAACTGTACATATTTAATGTGGTACTACTTTTCTTCCTGTGTGGTGCATGTGAACATCTCTAAGGTCAGTACAGAGTAAGAACACTATGATAGTCAAACAATCCAAATAACAATCAAATGTGATTTTATTTCCCTGGCCAAGGTAACATCAGATTTGGGGCTGTTTATGTGATCATTTGATCAAATGCAGCACATTAAAATCATTTTGTTATTCTGCTGCTATGCCTTCTTGCACAGTGCTGTGTTTGTAAAAAATATATTCATTAAGAAGGTGTATCCTTTGCAAAATCAGAAACTGAATTTCACTAACGGCTCTTATACCTTCCTAATGAGCTTTATGATTATAGACACCCTAAAAGTGGCTAAGCTATGTATTCAGTTACCTTCCTCTTCATCATCCTCGGGTGGGGAGGGGACCGTGTTACCGGGTCCAGTCAGGATGCCAGGACTAGCTGTGGTCTTCCGTTTCTCTCTCTCAGTCTCACTTTCCAACTCACCACCTCATACAGAGTGTCTGAGGAAGGGACTTTTACGCTCCTTACGCTCCATCTTAAAAGAGATAAAACAGGAGAAAAAAATAAATAAACTCAAGCAAGCATCCTCCAACTGGCTGAAACAATTTCCATTACATTCCTTTATACACATCCATTTATTTTACATCATTTTACATCCCATTTACTTTGTATTCCATTTATTTCA
Source organism: Sphaeramia orbicularis (assembly GCF_902148855.1). Lineage (NCBI taxonomy): Eukaryota > Metazoa > Chordata > Actinopteri > Kurtiformes > Apogonidae > Sphaeramia > Sphaeramia orbicularis. Next base: position 50,911,993 of record NC_043968.1, on the reverse strand, counting down.
TGCAATATATTAAAGAAACTGTCTTGGACTGTCGCAGGTCTCATCTAACCTGATGTAGATCACAGTGAACATAACTTGAACTGTTCATTCCCGATGAAAGATGTTGATGATTTTTCATACCTGCCGTAGTTTAAGGTAGAAGGTTTCAGTGTAACTACGCTTGCTGAAGGGCCAGAACAGTCTGTCATTTGGGGAGCACACTCTGACCCTTGTCTCTAGCAGAAAACGGACCGGTTCCTCCACCTCTGTGATCACCAGGTCCACTGCTGTCGTCATGTACATGAATTTATCTATGACAGAAACATAAGGGCACAAATGATGTCAACGATTCAGTTGAGCCCACTCCATATAAATCACAAAAATGTAATCCCAACTTGTGTTCACACAGTCAGACATATTTTTAGTGGCTGCAATTAATTTGATTTCTTGTGCAAAGGGTATATGTCACACAAATAAAGTGAAACATTCTTTACACCTTTTCCTTAAATACCATAGGAAGTAACTACTTATCAAAGATATGTACTATAGAAATCATAATGGTGTAAAATGTGATTCTTCTGACAGTTTTTTGGCTGTCACCTTTGGGTGTTTCCTCATTCACAGCCTGAAACTGAGGCGTGTTGGGGTTCCAACTTCCTGTGATGATGTAAGACTTCCCGTCAGAGCTCTTTCCCATTGACTCCTAAAGAACAAGTTTGTAGGAAGTTAAAAGAAACTCGAAAACAAATACACACACCCACACTCACTCACACAATTGCAGAGACACCCACCAGGTCTAGCAGGTGCATGTCACTGTTCTTCACATTTTTCCCTGGGCTGAGCAGAAGACCAAAACACCTGGAGAAGAAGCACATGAAAGCAAACACACAAATAAACAAGCAAAGACACACAAAGGCAAGGAAGACAGAAAAGCAGAATGAATTTGATTACACAAGAAAAAAAAAGAAAGAACAGAGCAAAAGCCAGACTCAGAGCAATAAATCTCTTAGTAAAACCAGTTGTAAAACATGACATATGTTACCACAAATAGCTTCCTGGGCCGATCCTCTAACACAGAACAGAACATTGGAAAATATTAAACACAGCATCTCACTCCTCACCTTCTCTAGGCTCATCGTACAATAACAAACCACCGTGAAAATGGAAGTCCGCAAAGAAGTAGATGGAATGTTTAAATTTCAGCACAATTTTACAGCTGTGGAAAATGAGAGCCTCAAAGACAGATGCACATCAATCACCTCCTTACAACTGAGCCGGAACACTTAAACCCATGACAGAGGCTGACACACGGATGTAAAGATTTCAACCAGTGTGTGTTTATCACTAAAAGCTGAGTGATTCCACACTTACGAATGTCTGACTGTAGTTTTAACTTCAGACATAGCTCTGCTGCTGCTAATGGAGGGACACATTCAGTTTGATGTGTGTATGACAGGACTCTCCTTTAAAACATTCCCTTTAAAAAAGAACAGTTCCATGATGACCACAATCTCTACTTTAGGCTGATGTCAACTTAGATCATTTATTACATTTCTCATGTTGAGAAATTGACCATTTTTGCCCTACTTTTACTTGAATAAAGAGACATTCTTAAAGTAGGACTGTTTCTGTAAGTAAAAAGTGCAGCTGACACAAGGATGGCTTGTGATTCTTAACATTTTTATTCATTTTTCATCCTCTCATGGCTGCCTTACAATAGTTTCATACATAACTTGCATGACCTATCTTACTTATAAGTGCATATGATTAAAATCAATAGGCGCATTCACAAATTCCAGGGCACAGCAGATGAATATTATGTGCATTGGTGTACTATGAGTGGAACAACTTACCTCTCAATTGCCAGCTCCTTATTGGATGTCTGCTGGACATAGATAACAATTTTCTTGTCCATTCCTGCACGCAGTTTGAAGCTCTGCTTGTCCTTGTCTTTTGCTACAGCACTGAATACATTACAAAAAGAAGCATTTATTTATTAGTTGTTATAATGATGAAGAGTACATTGTGTACACTGTATCATAATAATTAGACACAAATGGCATTACAATTTTAGGTAAGATTTAGCACAGGCTGAGGAAAAAAAGACATGGCTGTGATGCAAGTTCAGCTAATTCTACTTCAAGTTTACAAAATAAATACAAACAAGCAGAACAAATACAGTTTATTATGTCGATTTTTTTTTCCTTTCGCAATGACATGATCTGGTCTTGCTTTTCTGTTCTGAAAGCAGAGCAGGAAAGAAAACCAGGTTTGAGATGGGAACGGTAATCAGCATCCCTTCAACTCTTGCTGACACAGATTCCAGAGGAAACAGTGAAGACAGCTTTGAGTTAAGAGATTCTTGGGTTTAAAAAATCCATGATATCCATCCCGCTGTTTAACATCTATTACAAATATCTGGAACAGTCTGTGATATTTGGCAGCTCTTAGATCACATAAACTCTGTGACTAGGGACTTGATGTGCCAGATAGAGCCCAGTCAACTAGACTATCAAGACTGAGTCATGGCTTTATGCTGTAAATAGGTTCCTTGGCTACAAATAAACAAGAGTCTTTTCACTCCATTACATTTTTTCTTATATATTTTTTATATTAATGATATAGCAAAGTAGAAAAACACTATTGCTATAGTTTGTTGGTCATGCCTTCTTTGTGGAGGGATAAAAAATGCTAACATAGAGAGCAGCTTCTATTGTTGCATGTGAAAACGGCTTGCTTAGAATACAACAAACTAAAAATAACCAAGGAAGAGCTAATGAGGGGGAAATATGCTGGCTAAATTTATCACAGGCATTTTTTGTTTACTTGTTTTGTTTTCCAAATAAGCTAGATAACTAGGACTCTGAACACATAGAAGTGACTCAGTAATATGGAAATCAAAATAAAAAAGGTCAGGGCAGATGAGTTTAAGGGACCAACAACAAGATAAAGAGAAGCAAGAGACCAAACTGAATATTTGAAATACCACAGAGTTAAAAGACAAAGCATCCCTTGTCAATTTTTACATGGAATTTCTTCTTCCTCATATGTTATTTTTTCTAAGTATTACATTTTAGTATTATCTTTGTATAGAGACATTTGCTGTTCATTAAAACTAAAGATATTTGAACAAAATGAAAAATACAGTTTGTATTCTAACTGAAAATACAGAGATATGTTGTCAACGATGACATGATAAAGAGATTTTAGCCCTAACATGTAGTCTGCATATTGGTAATATTTCTACAATCAAAATCTTCAAAATGATTTCCAAAAGTAAGGCTGTAAAGCCCCAGGTTAAATACATATTAAACTGTAAGAAGCACAGGTCAAAGCTCATTATGAAGATATGCGGAACTATTAAAGTCTTGATGATGAATTTTGTATTCTATTGATTTATGTTAATTAAATAAACATAAAAAATACATTAATTTAAAAACAAATACTTAGGCTTATTTTTCACCAGTAACTATCAAAAAGAGAATTAGCAGAAGGATGGGCAATAATACTTTTACAACTCAAGAAAACTGTCTGACCATGAGCACATTAAAAACTTTTGTATTGCAATATAACTTAATATGCATCTTAAAAAAGCCCAATGTGTAATATATTGGGAATTAAAGGATTTCTAATTACAAAAATAAGACATAATATTCATAATTATGTTTTCACTACGGTATAATCATGCAAAAACAACAACTGCAGTGTTTCCGTCACCTTGGACTGAGCTGTTTATATCTACAAAGGGAACAGGTCCCCTCCACACAGTCCAGAATGTTGTACTGCCATGTAACTACAGTAGCTCAGAGCAGACTTTCTGTTCATCTACATTTTTGTGTCATTGTGAGTGGCATCCAGCAGTAAGGTACATTACCATCATCTAATATGTTGGAGTGACAAGCAGGGTACTGTCCAAGCTCCCCCCTCCCAGCTACCACAGTGGAATGAGAGGGGGGGGTTTCAGCGAACATTTAAACTTTTGTGCTACAGTGAAATACAAAATGTGTGAATGTGTGCCCACCTGAAAGTACCCTTTCCATCATCCTCTTTGATTTCCAGGCTGACAGTGAAAGTAAACAAGTCACTGTCAGGGGTGAGGGGAGCAGCCTGCTGAGATGACAGAACTGCCTTCTTCGCTGACCGTCGAAATGCTGTGGCAAAGCTGTACAGTATCCTACTCACCTGCAGAGGGAAAGGGAAACATAAGACACAGAACACTAGGTCAATCTACAACTAAAGTAATATGTACTAAAACATGACATATAGGCTATACAGACACTATGAACAACATAAATAACCACACAAAGCAGTTCTATAATTCTTTGTATTACTGTCTGACACACAACACAAAACAGACGGCATGTGGTTGTAAAAGAGGAAATATGTAAAGGCACATTGTAGTGTGATCTCTCTTTTGTTTTGTTAATAGATTCAGGACCTTCATGGCTTATTTCTCAGCAAAATTAATTCCAGGAAAGGATGTGAGCACTGTTAGGTCACAAGTGACATGAGACTACTTGCCTTCATAGTAATTCACCTAGGTTGTTCAGCTACACAGTCATCATGCAGGAAATGTTGCACTCTGCCATTATTTATAGGTTTAATCTTTGCCAGTTTAAAAGATAATTTTACAAGCCAAAGAAGAAGCAGAATGTCTCTGTGTCTCATAGATCACAAACCTAAGCTAATAAAACAGAAATATCAGCACCTGGTAAAGCTGTCACCAATTAGTTATCACTGATCACCACCAACATTAAACTCAGATTTGTTTTTGTTATATTAAAATATGGGGCACTACACTACACTACCTCTAATAAAACCAGACCCTCCAAAATAGTTAGATATTAAATTCAATCAACACACTGAATAATATTAATACTTCCACATGAGTATGGAAGTACTATTCCAGAGTTAAGGGCACAGCAAGAGATTGTCCAGAGTGGAAAAAAGGTGGTAATAATTTATTTACTCCATTTTTTAATCATGACTTAACTTTGTTAGGTGTCATTAAGTCAAAAAATTATAACTTCATTTTTTTATTATCACTCAATAGATGTGTGTGGAGAGAAGTACACAATGTATACAAGTAAAACTTGCCCCTGAACAAATCCCTCCATTACGTTGGTTCTGGATCATGTAGAACTCTTGTAAACAGCTTGAGCAAGATTAGCTAGTGAAAGATTGTGTAAGGAAACTGTTAGCTGTTATCAATAAATAAAAAATACTCTTGTTTTCAAGGCCAGCATAAAAACAGCTTCTAACCTCTCCTACACAATGCCTTTGTTTTCTTCCTGCTACATTGGAAGGATGTCAGAGCATCGCTGGGGGTTTATTCACTGGAAAACAAGGGGGAGCTAAGTATAAAAGAAAGGATGACTTGAGCAAAGTGAGAGACACCCCCTGTATCTATGAAATTATGACATGTAACTGAAAGGTCTGAACAATGGACCTGTTGTTTTGTACTGTTCCATCAAAGTTAGAGTCAAATCTGCCTCCAAACAGCTTTGTTATTCATGAGTAGTGGGTAGGAGTTCTACCAAGATATGAAAAGTGAAAAACATTTCTATCTAAATGTTTAAGTCACTCTGCTATTTAATGACTTGACTACAAGACAACTACTCGGTTACCTGATCTTTCTGATGTAGTTATCTATCGGTCAAGTTTATGACCAACTAAAACCCCACCACTAGATCATTTGCTTCAGTCCTTAAACATCTGCATATGCATTTGCAATGCAACAATATTCCTATTAAATTATTTAAACTTCACAGAAGGCAAGTTCTTTTAACAACATCCACAGTTTGTATAAATTCACCAAAATACTAGAATGAATCAATTTGTCCCTGAATAAATTCCAGTAAGACCCCGTGTACAGTCTAGAGTCTTAATTAGGCCTGAGCATTAAAATAAAAGATAATAAATATGATAATCATACTAATCATCAATAACAAATTAGCCTCATTTGACAGACTGAAATTGTATGATACTTTTAATGGTAATGTTCAACATAAAAAAGTGGCTAAAATTGTCAAAACTGTATTGAATGTTCAACTAATATATTTCTGAAATCCAAGTGACACATGTTTTTCATGTTAGGACGATAAAGAATCATCTAAAACTACAAAAACACACCTGGTTTCTTCAATATTCAGTCAGAACCAAAAATCAGCCTTTAGTCAGCAGAGACAAAATGATTTGACATTTATTGTGATGATTATCAATATTGACCGATAGGTGAATTCTTACCGATTATACCATTTTTTGCCAAACTAACCAATTTTTTTACATTATGAAAACTCAAAAACAACTGGAATGGTACTATAGTGTATATTCTGTTTTAAACAAAGTACTTTGTATTAGAATAGGCCTTCAATAAACAAGCTATTGAGTACCTGGAAATTGTTAAGTGTTGAGATATTTTTGCCAAATTTGTGTCAGTTCAGTGAACATGTGATTTATGTTAGAAGGCCAAATCACTTCAGCAGAACAAATCAACTAAAGCTGTAGAAATCTGAATCATACAGTTCTAGATATACATCTCAGGGGAGGAGCAGTGACTTTATGGACAAAAAAATGGAGGTGTTGAGTATGAGACTGAACAGGCCTCTGCATCACGATCAGCAGCAGAAGACTGTGAACTGTTATATAGTAGCCTTGGGGCCTCACTAGGAGGTCTGGCAAAAAGGAGTCAGAGTAGGACTGAGGAGGTGGTTGCTTATGTATTAAATAAAAGCCCCTTTCCAAAATCCACAAATCTGTTCAAAACAACAGATATAATGTCTTTACATTTTGTACATACGTTTTGATATTGTTTACATTAATAAGAAACCTTTTCTTCTCTTTCCATAGCAAATTTTTAGCAAAGAACTCTTCAATTTTGGCAACAACTTTGTGAAATAATTAGGTCAATTCTTGCTGCAAATGACACTACTGAGGCAAATAAATCACTTTTAATCCAGCTATGACACAGCCTGCCTTTGGTTAACTCAGGACTTATAATAGATGGAAAACTTTATGGGTCAGCAACAGAAAATATATTAACAATTTTTGAATGATGCAAATCTTTCAGTATGTGTCCAAAGACAAAGCTAGGATAATAGATGATTTAAGAGGTTCAAAAAAACTATTTACAGCAGATTTGAGGCTGATGTAGCCATATGACTACAGCATCTATCTTGCAAAGGAGTAGGTCAACAACGGGTGGACTCACACAGTGTAACAGTGCAAATGAGCAGCTGAAAACAAGCTGAAGGCACTCAAGATTATTTTGCTGCTGGGGGTCTTAAAGAGAAAGAAGCCGGCAAGAGGAAGCTGTTAGCAAGAAGCAAAGGAAGAAACAGCAACGGACAAAGATGCACTATTTAAGAAATGTGACATCTACTATAATGAGAGACTGTGTGTGTATACATTAGTGTGATACTTTGGGTACTGATGTATCACAGTTTAGGTGGGTAAACTGGACAGTTTGGCGGATGTGCTGATAAAACAGTGTCTGTCTGGGGGCTCTTTGGGACACTGAAGGAGAGTGCTTCCGTGACAGAGAAATCAGGTCACTGAACACCGAAGCAGTACTTCAACCTACTTCATGGGTGGATTCCCTATTCTCTCCTTCATTTATTTCAGCTAAACCTACAATGTATGAATACTATACATACACACATACAATGGCACCTCCCCATACACTGGCTTTGGAGATCATGTGTACTATGGGTTTATGTTGTCTACATGTGCATTGCTTTGCAATCTGCAGTGCATGACATAATTCCTTTGGGGTCTACTGAGAATGCATCCAAACCGACACTGAGCCCTGAGGGAGTGACTGCAGGGAAATCAGTGATTTAAGACAAGGTCAAAGACAATCCTACCAGGACAATGTCTATGTATGTGTGCATGTGTATTAAAATGTGAGTGCAAGGCAGAAATGAAAAAAAAAAGACACAAAGTGGGATAAATGACAAGAAGGTGTCATATGCAACACAGTCAAGAATATATAAAGATGTCCTCTTGCTCCCTCTTTGGTTTACTTTCTGACTAGCTGAAAAAACACTGTAAAAATTTGGTGTCCATTAGAGGAAGTTTGTTTAGATTACATGTACAGTGAAGAGAAAATAAAACAGATTTTCTATCTCATCATTAAGACATATTTAATTTAATATTACATGTATTTCTGAAGCATTCCTTTATATGCGAGTCTATATGTGTTAAACCTGCAGTGCTTGATTTTTTAAAAATCTATTTAACAGTTTTGTTTTTTTTGCATCACAGGGAAAACAATCATATTTCACCATTTTGTAGTTTAAGTAATGTGACCAAAAATAAGATTCCAGCATCGCCTTTGGTTCTGTTTTCAGAAATCAGAAAATCTAGCCTGTGATGGAAGATTTTGGCTGCACATCAGTGTTAAGGGGTTAAATATGTGATTGACAGCTGTAAATAACAAATCGCTGGCAAGTAACTACTGCTCTATTACATGGCTTGGCATAAAAACTTGTCTGACTGACAGAGTCAAGGAAGAGGTGCTGTATTTTAATGTGATTAAACAATCCGATCACACTTTGGAAAAGGGATTAATACATGTAAAATTTCTTCAAGTTTTAAAGGAGTGATATTTTTTACATATATATTTTAAATGGAATTATGCATTTTAAAACATTTCCCTGTGGTCTACATAAACTGTAAATGCTATGCTTGGGTCTGAATTCTTCATTAATTCAACTCCACAGGTCCATCTTCAACTCTATTTCTGAGTAATGACACCAGAAAGGTCATTTTGAGCACTGGCCCTTTAATGCAAATGAGCCACTTCACATCCCACCCCCTCCAGGTTGTAAGCTGTGCTGCTCTGTCCTGTTACTGAACATTTTAGGTAATCGGCTGAAAGTTTAGACATATTTTCAGTATGGACTACAACCACTGCTGCTGACAAACAATTATGTCATACTCAGAGAAATGTTTGTCAGAAGTCTTGACCTTATATATGCAAATGTCGTTACGTAACTAGTTATAGACGTAACAAATGACGCAGGAATTGAGGGGCCGTTTACACGGCGTCGGATTCAGTCGACTCCGGGAAGATTTCATCGCGGATTAGTCTTCTGTTAACATGGAAACGGTGCCTAGAGTGCCTGAATCCGGAAACTTTTGATACCAGGGTCCAGGGTGGAACGTTATCGATACGCTCCGCATTCCAGCTCCGTGTTAACGCGAGTCGGAGCGTTCCGGGGTAAAATATGACGTCACCACATGCGCGCGCAGCCAAGAACCGCCAGTTAACCCACTCCAGGCCAGTTGGTGGCGGTAATGCGCCTCCAAGCTGGTTTGCCAGCCTCTATGACACAATAAAGCTGCAGAAAAAGAAGGAACAACCACAACAACAATGGCCGGTTTCAGAACAACATACGTGCTGCTAACTGTGCTCAGCTCATCTGTCCAGACAAAGAAGTCCTGCGTCTTTGTACGACCACTCCCCATTGTTGTTTGTAAATAGTGTTGTCCGCCTCTTCTTCTTCTCCTCATTTAAAGGCTGTCTAAACCGGAAATCGTTTGTGCGCAGGCGCGGGTTTTACCGCCACTGTTTCATTACAGCTCTACATCGCCAGCTACTGGTCTGGCATGGCCACTACAGCGTATTCAGCCGTCCTCGCGGACTCATGTTAACGCAGATCGTTATCATAGCGGCTTCGTCTTAACGCGGAATGATTTTATAACGCAAAGGAGAAATCTTTGCGGAGTGTTGCCGTGTAAACGTACCCTAAAACTGGGTGTAGAAATCCACTCAATTTTTGTCAAAATGAATATCAAGATAGCTTTGCAGCACCTGGAGGGTTCAAATTCAAACTTTTTGAATTGTTAGGGTCCAAATACACAAATACATGTAGCAAAGACTAATAAAAGTGGGTTTAGCAAAATATGACCCCTTTAAATCTTCATTTCATGTGCATTTAAGGATAGATTAAGAGTATCACAGACCTATCTGTACACATCTGCTGTGCTTTCTGAAAAGGAGTAAAAACTCTGAGCTGCTTCACTACTTAGTAAATAAATCACACTAGTCTTGGGTGGTGGGAAGAGCAGAATGTAGCAGAAGTGTCTTGTAAAACACGGGAAAACTGCCTATGGTTTAACATTTGGACATGAGGAGGCAAGTCGTGGTCCTAAAATGACCACATCCCCAAAAACAAAAACACACATGTTTTTTTGGGACTCCACATTTTCAGTGATGCAGCTGCAAGCTGACATTCAGAGTTTGTTGTTTTTGTGTAGCAAAGAGGACTTTGGAAACAGTAATTCACAGATGGCAGTAGTTGCCCTGTTCTTCCTGTGTAAATCCTGTGCCAGACTCAAGACAGCAGTTAAGAAATCAGTGAATTCTTACCGCCTCTTGAATTTGGCAGCGAAATACATGAATCCTGAAGATCTCAGCATTGTAGTGGCTCTCAGTGAAAGCAAAGCAGTCACTCTCTGGTGTCCCATCATGGCCTCTCACACAGAAAAGAATCTTATAGATAGGGTAGTTGGCGATTTCTGTACTGGTGTGGGGATCCAATAACCTGGTAGAATTAAAAAAAAAAACAAAAAAAACTTTGTTAAATGTGTTAATACTTGTCACGAGGAATGCACTTCTGCTTATTTGTTTTTGTTGCTGGACCTACAAATCTATCTGTTAAACTAATATTTGCTGTGTTTTTCCCTACCTCACAGTGCCTTCAGACACGCCTGGCACAGACAATGTAACATCCAAGGGGACTTGGCACTGGCCTCTGAGGATACTCATCATACGGAGGGCCTCCACCTCACTGCGAGGAGCGTTGACTGAAGCACATCCCAGATATGTCAACTGGCTAAACACAATGCTGTCCTCATCTGGGATGGGACTGATTGGACTGCCTTCTGATGATGATTCATCTGCTGTAAAGTGGTAATGAGAAAGAAAGAAGAGGGAACAAGGAAAAGGGTTGGGAAGAATTCATTTGAGGCAGATAACATCACAAATGCTCTCCACAAAAATAAACTGACGTGCCTTCTACAATGTCAAAATGAAAGGAGGTGCCCATGACAAAAGTGAAAAAGGTGGGAAAATGAAAAATTCATTTTACAGGGCAGTAAATTTCACACATCACAAAATATAATAAATATGGGGAACAACTAAACGATTAAATTATGCAAAACTATGAAAATGTCGAAAAACCTTGAGCAAACCTTGGTGATTTAAGAATAAATTTTAGAAGCTGAAAATATATTTACTGTACAAAACTGGCACTGTGATCTTAAAAACAAAAATCATACTGTGCCTCACCTCTGTATGACCTTTCATTTAGCTCACTCTCCTGAGCTGTCTGAACTGGAAGCACCATCTCCACCTTAGACGGAGCTGTGCTTAAGGGGTCGGAGCCTGGCGGTACAGGTGAGACTGTAGTGGGAAGATGACCATGGTCTCCTCCACCAAGACTGTCCATTCTTGTTTCTGGTCCAAGTCCAGTGTCAGCTACCGATGGGTCCATGAGGACATCCTCTAACTCCCTCTGGAGCTGCTGTTCACTTCCATTTCCCACAATCTGATACATACACACAGAGGGGTAGGAGCACACACACAGAAACAGACATGCACACAACCATACCAAGGAATGGGGAACATAACACACATGATCAGTAACACAGACTCATCAATTCTAACAGGGAATGATATCACTGTGCTACTACACAATTTCATAATCTTTCAAGAAGAACAAAACAAATCTCTCCCACTCATTTAACAGTGAATCTTTAATTAATTTCAAGTGATTGCAGTGAGACCCTTTAATGATTTCTTCTCTGCTCAAAGTTGGTGGAGAGAGAAATGTCAGTCACACTTCAATCGACATTAGTGATTAGTAGGTATGTCAGTATCAGGAGCTCTGAGGAGTAATGGCAGTACTATCACTATTTGACGCCGTTCAAATTAAGCATATGCTTGGACAAACCATTCATTGCTAACAGGGAGCCACGTTTTGCAGGCTGGCATGAGGAAGGCATTGGGAACCAGGATTAAACTGCAGAGGGCACTGCTGTGCTGAGCAATATACAATAGATGTGAGTGTAGTTTTTTTTTTAAATATATTAGACTCCAGGATTTACTTAGAATAGGATGGAAATTGTTTAAGTCCTTAAAATAGAACCACTGCATTAGAATAAAAAACATCAATTCCACCACCATTTAATGTCTACCTCTGCCAAGGAGGTTGTGTTTTCACCTGTGTCTGTTGGTTTGTTCGTAAGCAGGATTACACAAAAATAGCACTCTCACAAAAAAAGATAGATGAGCAGGGCATGAACCAAGAAATAACCCATTCAATTTTGAGAACCTCCTGAAAAAGCATTGAAAGGAGCATTGGATCCTAGAATTTTTTTATCCACCACTGCAAGATAAGATATTTAATTTAATTGCAGGACTGTGGGACCTTGGCCTCTCTGTGCTTCTTGTTACTAAGGCTGTATTTAGAGCTACTGGGTAAACATTGCCTTCTCGATATACAAGCTGTAGCAGTGCTTGTGTTTTACAGATAACAGCTAAAAGCCTTGGCTACTGTCGGGCACAGCTACGGTTCTATATGAGAGAATGTCTACCAACATCAAAACCTGTTGAAGCAGCTGCCTACAGCCATCACTCAACATCCAGCAAAAATACAGAAAGCACAAATCACAGACAGAATCACCACAGAATAACATCACAGAAAGAGAGAGTAATTACAAGCAAGAGAAAGAAAGAGGAGCAGGAAAAGATAGCAAGAGAAGAGACTGACCTTAAAGCTGACCCCTTCCTCAGAAATCACCTGTATAACAAACAACAAGTTTAGACACACTGACTCCTCTCTTACTGGATGGTCTAACTGGGGTGGGGTGTGCACAAAAGTGTGTTGACAAAAACCAAAACATGATATCTTGATGACCAAGTGTCAGTGAATGGAGTGATTTCCTCACCACCGCATACTGGTAACTACAGACGCATGAGGAACAGACTTTCATCCAAACAACTAATAAACCATACAAAACCGATACACCAACTCCTCTGTCAGCTGAGCATTTACTTTTGCAGTTACATTTTATATTCTCGTTTTCAGCCATGTCAGATGAGTAGCTGTACTTGCTTTCTACTGACTATGCAACAGCCACACTCTGCTGGCGCCATCTTGTGGTGCCTTGGCAACATCAAGCCAGTAGTTCTTTCTTCACACAGATATTTGGATATATGCAAACAGTAGGAGGGTATAGCAGAGGGGAGGAGATGAGGAGAGAGGAAAGGAGTAACCCGAACCCCAAAGGGACGCACACAGGATGGTCGCTGGCAGCTACATTTCATTCATCAGATAATCTTCAATCTCTTTGTAAAAAGCCACACCCCAGATGCCATTATTTTCTCTGACAATGTGTTCAAACCACATGGAGCTGCATCGGCACACTCACTGTAAACCAATACCTGCTAAATAAGTGCAAACTGAAGCACTGAATCAAATAGCAGAGGGCATATGTCGGACACACTGTAGTACAAAAGCACATTCCCTGTTCCAACAGCATCAGTTACAAATGTGACATTTTTTCCACAATAAAGAAACACTGCAATTACTGATATTAAATGATTCAATAATGACCTGTCTTACATTTTCAGCTCACATAAAAATCACTCCTCTGTAATTCCATGTGTCAAGTACAATGCCCTTCTTGTTCCTTGTCAAACACTTTAACACAAATACAACTTAAAGTGAAACAAAATGTATCCCTCATCATAAATAGCATGTACAGGTTTATTATACATGAGCAAATTATTCAAGCTATGAAAATTGTCTTAAAGGTGATGCTGAGTGGCATTGTTTTCCTACATACTTTGCTATAGCTACTGAACAGTGAAGAGTGCAGATAAAATACACCGCTCTAAGAACAACTATAAGAAGACAGAGGAGAAAAAATGTGGTTGAAAAAAGCAAAATATGGAACAGTTAGTCTTATGGTTAGAATGTGAGTGTAATAAAAATGATCAAAGGTGAAGAGAAGAGCTTCCATCAAGTGAATGAATAAAACAAGGAAAAACTTTAATTATATGGACTTTAAATAATGACAGCAAGTTCCACTGACAACAAATGAGTAGTAATAAGATATTGTTGTAATACACAAGTTTAAATACAACATTTGACCTACAGTGCAGGATGGCCTGTAGTCCGGCACAGGCTGAATGTGTGTCATTATATATTAAATGTCAACACAAGAGGATGTAAACTGTCCACAGTGGTACAGCTCTGAAGTCTTCCTTTTCTCCCTTGTGCGGCCATTCATACCTACACCCAACCATCCTTACCTTCAATCCTGTCTTTTCGTCATCACTACCATTATTAGTGGAGGAGGGTGTCTCGTCCCCCAGGCGGGACACAAGGACAAAGTCCTCACTGTTGAGAGTGGACACTGAGTCTGAAGACACGCTAATCTTCCCCACCGAGCCCTTGTCATCCATGGCTGCTGTAGTTAAACTCAGCCACGCTGCTCATGAATGGAAGACAGGAGGAGGAAGTGGGAGATGATGAGCAAAATCACCTAGAAAAAGAACAAAAATGAACAAAAAGAAGCAGAAAATAGTTATGATGTGATGAAATTTATGAAAAGCATCTTTTGAAGCAATGCTGGCTACTCGGATATTGATTTCCCAGGGAAAAAAAAAAACAATAAACACTTATCATTAGCATTATATTATTGGTATTACAAACCCAAAGCACTCTGCTGGGGGTCAGAAGAAATAGGGGGTGTAAACAAGAGGAAAGGTGAAATCTACAGACAGGACAGCTATAATTTAACATGTTAAAAAAAAAAAAAAACAAAGGCTTAAAAATAAAGACCTGTATTTCTTATCTACCTCACAGAGCTGAGGGAAAGTTATTTGCAGAAAGATAGATAGATATACTTTATTGATCCCAATTTGGGAAACTGCAGAAGTCTGATGCAGTGCAAAGGCATGAAAATGCAAGTGGCATTTGGAGAAAAGTAATATGTATATGACAGAGATGATTGAAAGAACATGCCAGCTCGACAGTCATCCATCCATCCTTTTCATGTGAGCACTGACACACAAAAGTTAATTTGTGGTTCCTCACTGAACACAAGGAATGTACACCAGAAACCAGAAATTCTTCCTGAGCTCATAATACTGAATGAAGATGCTTATTTCCCTCTCTACACTTTTGGAGTCAATAAGAGACTATTATCCTGGCCTGCCGCCACCACCACAAATAGCCAAGGCTCCTGTGAGAAACGCTGCACATCTTGTAGATATCCGCTGCTCTGGCCAACCCAAATCAATTTATCATCTCTTTGCTAAAATTTGAAAGATACATTTTGGCACAAAAATAACAGTGAACCATCAAAATATTACAATATTTGCGAAGAAAAATAAATAAAAAGCACAAATTGTGGACCTAAATTCAGAAATCATGTTGTCAAATGAAAAGTTTCAGCACTGGATGTTGCTTTACTTGCATGGTCGCAGATGTTGAATTGTTCAAAAATATCTCATAACAGTTTAATTGATTTATTGTAACTTGTTACACTTTTTCATGTGAGTGTTTTTGTGTGTCTAATTATTTGACTTCTCTCGTCAAGTGACTGTTGGGTAAGCCAGAAAAGAAACAGTGAAAGCAAGAAGACAGAAGAGAATGTATAACTTTGTTGTTTTGTTTTGTTTTTTTTTTTACAATTTATCTAAATAAAATGGCTGAAAACAAACACAGAAAACAGAGGTAGAGACCAAAGAAGATGACATGTAATCAAGGTTTACAACAAGAATACTGTCAGCAAAGTGACATTAACAAAGTACACTTAAACAGTTGTTTTCTCAAAAAGGATTTCATTTATTTTTCAATTTAATATTTGGCCATTAGATTTAGCTCATACATTTTAAGTCCTGCGTGCATCTTGATTGGTTGAAATGTGTGCCATCTCTTTGGATTAGTGTGATGTCAAAAACAGCAAGAAAATTATCTTGCATTGCAAATCCTGGCTAGCTCGTTGCAATGGTAGTGAAATATACCAGATGTAAATCATACATAAGGAGGCTTCTATAAAGCAATAATTCTTGTAAAATAAATCCTTTAAATATGACATAACAGGAGTGTTTGATAAAATTAATTTTAGGACACATCTTCAGTTAAAGCATATACAATCTACCGAAGAAGGGAGGTACCATTACGCATAACACAGGAAGAAAAGCGCAACAGAAGGTTCTGGCAGCAGTTCAATGGGAGACCATAACAGGCTATTTCTGGCCATTTGGCCTCTATACTCCCCTTTTTACTCGTTTCTTATCTCTCTACATTTTCTCTCCACTCTGTTCTCTTTTATGCCTTTATCTTTCCTCCACACTAACTTTTCTAACCCTTACCTCCCTCTTCTTGCTTTGCCCTCCATCTTTTTTTCTTTTTCCATTTCCCCACCCTTTCCCAACCCTTCCTTTTCAAACCAACTCTTAACAATCGAGCAAATAAAAAAAGGTCAATACAATAACAAGGTCAAAGCAGTTATGTACTTAGCATATGATAACATTGTAACACAGACCCAGGACACCACAATACAAAATACTTTCCTATGACACTCAAACATATTCCATCATCATAAGCTGTGCGAATATTATTATTAGTCAAGAACTCACAAACTGAAAGTTTAAGCTTGTTCATTTTATCTTCCTGCTTATTTCAAAGCAAACAGGGGAAATGAGCAATGGTTATTCGTCCAAAGGGCCTGGGTGTAGTTTTTCACTTGGATTGCAAAACTGAAGCAGAAAGACAGAGTCACAGGGTACAATGACTCGCTGGTGTTACTTAACATTAAGCATAGTTTAGCTGTTGGCCTTTCACAAATAAAATATGGGGGCGCACTGGTAATCCAGGGTTTGAGGAACTGTCTCTGGGTCACTGTATTCGCAGATCTACAACACACATACATATATAACATAACATATAAGGAATGTGAAAGAACATCAGACTCTGTAGCATTGCTAGACAGGCAGTGGTATCACTCCTTAGCTCTGTCTTATCTTCACAGGCTTTTAATCCTCAAGACACTACAGATGTTTACTCTACTTTTGGCTCAAAGACAGCTGCTTTCTATTTTTAGCTTGTCCTCAGAATGATTAGTTTTTTCTCCTTGAATCTGTTGATTAACCATTAGCTGCAACATGTTCTGGACTGATTCGCCAGCCCAGTGGCCATCCTTGGTAATAATAACACTTGTCACTACATTATCATATCTCCAAAATCTAGTTTTGGGGATATAACGGTATTACCCCAAACGCCTCAACCGCCGGATATCCTTTGTGTGAACACAATAACTAGGACAGACTTGGTTGGGTTTCTCATCCCTTGATAACCAACATAGGGGACCCCTAGTGGAAGAACCCTATCAATTTCAGCTTCTCTATGAGTAATATAAGTTATCTAAATGGGGGCACTTTAGTTTGAAATCAGTTTTTTGGACATAAATCAAGCTATAATAGGCCGATTGAGATGAAATTTGGTTCATATTGATCGTCTTAAAAATGTCCACTTTCTCGCTACCATCCAGAGTTCATATGTTGTCATTTTCATTCACTAGGTGTAGTTTTGTGGGGGAAAATTGGTTCTGCAACCATTATTCTGCCACTATCAGGTCGATCAAAGTCAGGTCTTAACTCTTATGTTACATCAATATTCTGCCTTACAATGTTGATGTGTGCTTGTTATTCCTCATCAAGTTGGTATGCGTTGTCCATCACCTTGTAGTATTGTTCTTACCATTGCTGGTATGTGCTGTTCTTTACCATTAGTGGTATTGTAGTTTTCTTAGCATATATGTATATAATTATTATTATAATGTAAGTTAACAGTTAACTGTTCCCGTGGTAATAACACCATGAATGTATACTTTTCCTATTTTTCCACACATATTTTGGTTATATAATGTAAATACTGTCCAATTAGTTCATTATAATCTGGTTTAGGCCTTTTTGCTCATTGTCCCAGTTTGAAATTTAAAGACAGGAGTAAGTATTTGAAACTTCATTATGTTAAGTTATTGATGAGAAAGGGGGTGGGATTAAATAAATTTTCTTCCTTCCACTCCTTTTCGAGCATAAATGAATGAATTTGAAATATTGAACTTCCACATATTCTGTTGAATGTATTTGCATTATCAGATACTGTTGTATGCAGGTCATTTGTGTTGTAAAATGCTTACTTGCTTGAAATAAATGAAATGAATGAATGAAGGAATGATGCAGCTCAAATTGAGTTCACATCGACTGTCTAGAAATTACTGCATTATGTTGCAGTGTAAGCCATTGTTTTATGCTTTAATACTTGTCATTAAAGTGACAAGGTGCATTCCTGCCCTAAATGAATTGTCAAATCAACAACTGAGTGAAGTTCCTGTACATCCATGTAAAATGAAAGGTTTTCACTTGGAAATATAAAAAAATTCCTTTTCATTACAATTATATGCTCTACTTCACGTAAATGATAAATTCACTACAGTGCTATGCAAACGTTTAAGCCTCATGACTTGCGGTGAAATCTCATGTTTCAAGTAGTAAACACTGACTCAACATTTGGGGTGGAGTCTAAACATACACATAAGCACAGACGTTCAACCTACTTTTTTCCATCTTCATGCACAGAATATAAACTACTGTTTAAACACTATAAGCAAGCACATTCGACACACATGCAAAAGCAGCTGTATTGTGAGAACAAGTCTCGCACTCACACAGGCACACATGTGAATCATGCACACACTATATCTTTGACCAGTGGCAGCTCCAACAGGCTTATAATGGTTGCCTTGTCACCCTGTTTTCCTTCCTTGTTTCAGTCAAAGCCCTTTTGCCTGCTCGTGCCAAGCTGTTCGTTATCAACCTTTTCAGTGTGTCTCAGCACATTCTGTGACACACACCATTCACTGTGCATGCAGCTTTTGACAACACAAAAATGACCACATGATGCGGTGAAATTTTGTCAAAAACTCTAGCTTTCTAGGCATGCAGGAGTGAATTTCCCCTGAAATGCCCTTTGTGTTCCCTTTCCCAACACTTTAAGTCCTTCTCATCCTTTGTATTAAATCTTTTCTTTATGTAAATCATAGGGATGCATGATAATTGTTTTTTTACAACCGATACCAATACCTGATAACTTCCTAACTGCTTCTCATTACCAATACCACCAACAAACAACAATAGTTCCCATACTTCAAATTCTTTTATTATTTCAAATCAGTGATTAAACTCAGTTAATAGTAAAATAAACGCTTCTACAGAACCAAAAGCCTATGGCTGCTTGAAATGGACAATAGACCAAGGGCTTTCAGTTACTTACTATTTATGTACATATACATAATTTGGTGATGATCGATCACTGTTTTCAGACATTAAGCTACATTAAGCTTTTTCTCTATAATGTGTGCCTGTGGAGAGGAAAAGGCTTAATGTGGACAACATCCATAAAATTGGGGTTGTCGTGATTTTTGCAGAGGTGAAAGTGGGTTGCCAGCCATCCCTTGAAAAACAGAATCGTCCCGTATTTAGAAACAAAAATACATGTCCCATATTGAGCCATATTACCGTGAAAATCAAAAATAGTCCGTAAAATTTCAATGGAATTAATGACAGACGGGCCACTTTAAATAAAAGTGCACGGTAAACTTATTCTCAACTCTCTCCTGCTCTGTGACCAATGAGCTGACAGCATACACATACAAGAAATGACTACACAGAATCTGGCTCTTCTCATTGGTCGAGGTACTGTTGTTTGCGAGGATGATACTGGAAGACAAGAGCTGACAACAAACCAGCATGGGTAACATGGACGACACCGATCTTTGGGTCTTGGAGTTGGACCCTGCTGAGTTGAACTCTGGTGACCATTGATCACTGTTCTCAGGCATTAAGTTACACTAAGCTTTTTTTTTTTTTACATTAAGCATTTCGAAATGTCCCTCTTCTTCTGCTGCTGCCGGACCAAAACAGTGGCCACAACCACTTGATCTTCCTTTTCGTCTTGCAACTGTAGCAGAGAGTAAGTAACTGAAAACCCTTTTACTTACAAACAATGTACTGATCCAGACCTCTACTTCTTCTTGGCTTTTATGGCGATTGACAAGGCAACAACGTGCACTGTGTACTGGTGAAATGCACAAAGTCTAACCAATTTAGATTTATTACTATGGGCTTTATTTATCGGTAAAAACTTTAATTCTCAGAATTATTTTTTTCAATATTGGACTGATAATTATTGGTGCTGATAGTTATTGTGCATCCCTAGTAAATCATCTTCTGCTTTTCCTAACTGTCTACTGATTTATTTCCTCTTTTCTGTAATCTAGTGTAAACTGAAGAGCCATCTCTATGTACAAGGTTAGAAGTCTGAAGAAAGGAGACAAGATGTGACATTGATCTTATGAAACAGGAAACTGTTCCTTTTGATGGAGCACATGTTGTGTGTCACCATGGCAACAAGATCCTCTTCTTCTTCAGTGTTTCAATGTGTCAAATGCACCTTTAGAAAAGGTAGTGAAAATAATTAGCTGCTACTCTGTACTTCCATCATATGAAAAAATGATTTGCTAATGTAAATTCTGATTATTTCAAACTTAGTTCTTTAATAATGCAACAAAAGTCATACCTAACATACACTTCTCTTTTTAATGCCAATATAAATCCAACATGAATGAATATAACAAAACAACTTAAATCAATACCTGTTTGACAGCAGTTATGTTAATAACTTTTAGTAGGCCAATTGCATTCTTTATCATCCTTTGCCTAAACTGCATTCTGCCTTAGAGAATCTGACAGTGGAGGATACATACAGAGCTGAATTGGTGTCTGTGTAAAAGGGAGAGCTGGCGTTGCAGGTGTGATGGTGACAGTTAGCAGGTATCCTGGTCTTACGTAGCCAGACCTATCTCCACAATTCATCAGGCGCTCTTCTTGAATGGTACTAAGCCCAGGATGCAGTGATGGTGCCTCTGGAAAAGGACGTCAAGAGAACTTGTTTTGGAGGAATATCTGTATATGGGGAGGTGAGCCCTGGCATTAAAATGACTAAAACCCTAAAAAACTCTGAGAGAGGGAATTCACCCACCACTATTGTTTTTAAGTGTCACGATAAGACACCAAAGCCAAAGCTGTCATGTTGAGGGGGCTTACAAATGGGAAAAGAGTGGGATCTCTTTAAAAAGGACTGAATGACAGATCTCAAAGAGTGACCTCTCTCTGTTGTTTGTTGCAGCTAAAAATAGGCCCACAGTATCTGAATGTAAATCCATGTGTAAAAATGTGCACACTGGAAACCTTTTTTTCCTGTCTTCCACTCTCCAGCTGAACGGGCTGTTCTGGGCTGCCAGCTGGGCCCTATGTGCACCTCAGAAGGGAGAGGAAGACACAGCCAGAGACAACCAGAGAGCATTCAGGCTTGCAACACAGTCCCTTTCGAGTCGCCTCACAGCAGTGATTTAAACCAGGCAGAGACAGTAGGGAGAAAGAGACCAAACAGAAAAGGAAAACCAGTGACAAAAAGCCAACTACCACAAGGTGGATCACAAGATACACTGCAAATGAAAAAGCAGAAAAACAGATTTGAAGATGAGCTTTGAAAGACTAAGTCATCTATTGTACAAAAACATGAAACACGGGCAACACACATTCAAAGCATGTGCCCTAATTTGCATTTTATTTGTACTGAATGTGCACCTGATCACTATCTTAATTCAGATTCACAATACAAAGCAGGCTCCAAATTGGCTGTTGAGGAATGAAACCACTGCGCGTCTCACACTTAACAACAAAACAATGTCTCACATGACTGAAGGACAAAAAACAAAACAAGCAGCAACTCGATCACACAGTACAGGCCTGCCCACAACTTCTGAAATGGGGAATTGGATACAACAAGCACTTTCACTTTAAGAATCTGAACTGCACATTTTGTCACTATACAAACATTTGTTTAATCCTGGTGCATCTCTTCTTTATACAGAGAGAAATTTTACATCTCTGTTTATGCGTCATGTGCACCACCTACATTTAAGAATCTAAGACCTTTAAAAATTACAATTGAGAGCAGACAGTGAAAATTAACACTAAGTAAACAATTTTTAAAATATAATGAAACCATGCATATTTCCTGTAAAATCTACAGAATAAAAATCTGGAGTAAGTGTATTCATTCTACTCTTAACAACAGCCATTTTACACAGCATGGATAGTAAAACGATGTGAAGTTAAACAATTTCCATTATTTACACCCAATGGATTGAATTTTATTACATTACTGCTTTATTAATTTATTAATATTATTATTTATTAAAACTTACAACTCAATGTTGAAATGTGCTTTTTTACTTATAATAGTAATATTAGTAGTGATAGCAGTAGTAATAAAGTCCTGACTTTTTCCTGCTTTTATATGAATATTGATTTTGGTCATACAGAAAATATCAGCAACCAGACAACTCTGATTGTCTGTTTTGTTTGTGTGCGTAGCTATGTGAACATGTGTCACCTGCATTACCTGAAATAAGGTTTGACTCTAAGACCTGAGTTTCAGGAAACTGAACAGAGACAAAGGGCTTAGTCAGCTAAGGTGGCAGCTGGCACAATGGTTTGTGGACAAATAAACATGAGTGTTGGGAAGGACTCAAATGTGCAAAGAGGTAAACTCTAAGTGGCATCACCTTTCTTTAACAACATCTGTCTGTTGCTGTGTCTAATTATAATTGAAATGGCAGGTGAAACATGCAATAACCTCATTATAAATAGATTATTTGCTCAAAATGATATTTTGTGCTAACACAGCATTGCCTACTCTGAAATTTGACTTCATCGAGCTCAAGATTGTCAAATTTTTTTTTACTTTAGAGAAATTAAAAGATGACAGCAAGAAGGCTTTATGGACACTTCCTGTTGAATAAGCACAACACCCTCCTAGGAAGAAGTTGCAGCAATGATGAAAAAGTGTAAATGTTACAAAGCTATTCTGTAAATGTGTTGTAATACTGTGTTTGTTACTGAGCATCTCTAAGTTTAATTTGCATCACTTCAACAGGAAACATGCAAGTGAGAACACTCCCTCTCTGCAATTACACACCCATGAACACTTCCAACACACAACTTCATATAAAAAACGTAGAGCTTCTGCAACGATTTGAGTCAAACTCTGAACTCCACCAGGTGAGATGTTTAGGCCTGCTGGAATAAACAATCAATTAACTGATAAATAGACATTGCAAACACTTTTATTACCAAGATTGCTTATGTTGTGAAGTTTTAATTAAAAAGTCAGAAAAAATCTTGTCAAGGTCTTCTCAATAAAAGTCTAGTTGATGTTTTTGAGTAATGATCTTACATAAAAAGTTAGTACTACATTGAAAGCTACATGTAAAACCTTGAACTATAATTATCTGTCATATGAGTAACTAAATGTGCTGCACACTATTACTAATAATACAGAAGCAATTAACAACACTCCCAGCTCCAACAGTTTGTTAAATATAGACTCATCTCTCCCAACTGTCACCCTGCCCAGTGTTATAATACTAAACTCATCAAATGAAATGGGTCTAGAAAAACTAATACACTACGACTGTGAACTGTATAATATCTGCCAAAATTTACAAGTGTTCCAACGTTGCTGTCGCTGATTAATTTAGATATATCCAGTAATCTATCATAATTGGCTTGCTTCTCTCACCTGCGCCACTTAATCTGGATACAAGCACACCTGTTCACTTTACCTTATTAATATGGCGTGTGACGCCTAATGGTGGGTCACTTCACTTCACACGACACATTCCTCACACGGCTAACTCAACAACACAAAACACATTTTACTGAAACAACGCTGGTCAAGCCAAATGAAGCTAGCACCAGTGTTAACTTCATGCCCCTGTTAGCCAGCCTTTACCAGCCTACCTAACGTTAGCTTAGAATGCTACAACACCAGTCATCGATGCAAAGTCCGTCAAAATGTTCGACCGAACAGTGAACAGTTCCACTACCACCATGAAATAACAAATGTAAACTGCATCGAGACAGTATTTGTATTAGTTTTGTGAATAAAGCTGCTAAGTGGCTCTCGTTGTTAAGAACGATGATACAGGCCACTAACTGTACTATAGCTCTGTAGCTAACGCCTGTTAGCCATGCTACTCTGGTAGTTACCTCCAATAAAAAGGCATTTTTCCTTAAAACTGAAACGACAACTGCATTTGACGCTTACGGTTAATGCATGTGCAAAACAGCTTACCTTTATCCCCACAACTGTATTTATTCCAATGGTGGTTGGCACAACATTGCACTTTCCCTATAACATCAGCAGCCAACAGCATCCAGCCGAGCTGTAAACACAAACCCGACCAACCCGCTGACTCCCACACTGCGCATGCGCCTGTCAGTGCTTCTTTCATTCTGAGCTGAGGGACGAAAGGCGTTGGCATTACCTAATGACTGATGCTCAGAGCTGAGCTTTACACTGTTCACAGCCTTTAGGTCAGAAAAGTTTAGCTACTATAATAAAAAATCATCAGAAAAAATGTCATCCACTCTTTTAAACACCATCAATCAATAGAAAACAATTGTCGCTTCTTGCCAAATGTAGAAATGTGAATATTGTTTGTTGTTTCCTGTATCTTCAATAATCCACCAAATACCTAATACAACCTTACAAAGCCTTGCATCACTGGTGTACATTAAGCAGGTAAATTCAGGCTTCTTCAAGTTATCTTCTTTATTCTTAATTTCACATAGGAATAAGAGGGATCCACTGTGTTTTACTTTTCAGAAAATCAGAGAAAAAGATTTCAGACTCAAAACAGCTGTGCTAAATTTGCCACTTTGATACTGTAGTACCCACATAGTAAACACACACCCACTGTTGTGGTCATGTGACTTTTCCTGTCCAGCCTGTCAGGGCGTTTTTGCTTCAGTTACGGTAGCAGTCTACCAGGTAACACAAGTAGCCGAACACAAAACAATCATCATCACCATCTGAAAAAAAAAAAAAATCACTTTTGCACTGACAGAAAACATTTCTCATTCCATTTCTAATCACTGGTTTGGATATTTGCCGCCCCCTGGTGTTAAGTTGATGTGTTATATAATTTAGACACAGATGTCAACATTATAAACCTCCAACTGAAATACATAACAGCTTACGAGAGGGATATAAATGTTTTATAAAGCTGGCTCAGGGAGTCCAAGAGCAATGAGTTAAGATATCATAAAGGAGCATACAGAAATGCAGCAGCCACATCAATTTGCATACCTGATGAGAAGGTTTTAGTAGCACATACATTAATTTAATCAGTGTCAAGAGTCAGGTCCTCACAGCAAAGTTAGTTGCAAAACATGCTCACATTACTCCTCTAAATAATTTTAAGTTACTGAATATGTATCACAAAGAGACACTTAATCAATTAGTTGTACAATTAACTTTAAACACTGTTTGATCAAAGTAAAAAGGCAAATACCAGTCTATTTGACATTATTAAATGCTAAAACTGCCACACTTTGATCAATATCATTGCAATCAAGTTTTTTTTTCATTGTTTCTTTCCAAAACATGAACATTTTATTGTGCAACCTACATTACATATAAATGAATACTCACTGTCGGTCTGCAGTATGACCATGATAATCATTAAATTATGGGAAAAAAAGTTGTTTTAGTTGTGTTTACCTCTTTATTCTGTCACACTGAAACTAGGAAAGACCACAAGAGCCACAGAGACATTATTTGTTGTTGCTTTATTGTAGCATGCAATTTCATGTGCTAAAATCTTCTTCATATTTCCATCTCTCAGTGCAACACAGTAGCAGAATGCTGCTCAGCCAAGCTGTCTGTAAGTCAGTTTAACACAGGTAAATGAGCCAGAAAATGCACAGAAGAATCAATCAGTCAAACAATATGGAAACAGTTTCATCAATTATTAATAGCACATAAATCATCCAACTCCAGTCCTGCATTACCATACAGTAAGTAAAAGGGAAACCTTTCACAATGTGATATTTCCGAGGAAATAAATGGAATACGTAACAGTATTATTCATTATGGGGACATTTTAAGGTATTCTGTCTCTAAAGGATTTTATTTTCCTCATTCTGAAACATTACACAACTGCCCCACTGTTTTAAACATGTAAATATATCTGATTATCACAGGTTGTATAAATGATCGTCTATACTATAAGTCCATCTAATGATGGTGCCAGACTGTATACAATGACGGATGTGTACCATCTCTTAATAGTTCATTTACATTTCAATCGAACAATAGATTTGCAAATAAAATGTCTAATACAGACATGAATAGTCAGAAAACATTGGTTTAGTCATATTTCACAATCAACAAACAGGCTTTTTTCCATATAATATAGAATAATGAAACACTTCTTGTCTAATAAAAAATTCAACATCAGCAAATTCTGAAATTCAAAACAAAGATGTAGACTTAGATTATATCAAGAAGAAAAATACCACAACACAAACAAATGTGGTAGTAGCATTAATAGTAAGAATAATATAATTTCTATTAACCAATAATTCATTTTCATGAGCAAACAATTATAATGCTGCAGGCAAACTTCAGCATTTGACGCGGCCACACAGTGGGCATGTGCAGAACTCTTACAGCGCTGGGTGTGTTGTATCACAACTACAGAATCATCATTACTCCTCCGCCATCACAAGAGGGACTATATCGCATGCATGACACAGGATGCAGCAGGGAAGAGGGGATTGTGGGTAGAGGGGAAGGAAAGTGGGGGCACTCACTGGCAGAGTGCATGAGACCCTCTGGCAGTGATGGGGTGGGAATTAGTGCAGTGCAATTAGCCACTACAGCAGTGCTCCATAGACACTTGAAAGGAAACAGGGAGTATCACTTTGACATAAGTTCAATACTCACGATATTGTTATCACATAAAGTAGTGCCCAGCCCTTTCCCATGAGAACAGGAATAGCTAAGCCAATATTGATACTGAGAGGCAAAAGAAAACACTGGAAAAGTAAACACAGTCAAACAATATAATCAGTACATCACTTTAACCCATTTATGGTTTAGGTGAAAGGGTCAGTTAAGTGTCATTCAGGTAAATACTTCTACAGAAATAGTCTAAGTGGTGAAGATAGAAAAAGCCAAAGTAGCAGAGCAACTTAGGTCTTCCCTGAGCGATTAAGACAGACAAGGATCTAGCCTCCTCTAATGGAAAAAAGCAGAACTACAAGAGAAGTAGCCTCAAATTAACCGAGCCTTCCCCTCCTCGCAGAGTTTATAGCTGAGGGATATGAAAAGCTATAGAAACGTAGCAGGGACTGATTGTACTGTGTCATACTGTACACGACATGGCACTTAACGTTACATGACTTCAAAGGTGAAGTTGTAAACAGATGCAGAGCAGGGAGCCAAGCTAAACTCATGACCGCAGCTCAAAAAAGCCTGCTTTTACAAGTCCATCCCACAACTGGAGAGTTTTCCAAAAAAAGGTGTCATTATATCAAGTCACAATGAATTGTATATTAAATGACTCAACTTAGTTTTATATGGAATTCTAAATGCCAACTCATTTATCCCAACATATTATAGCATATTAACCAGAAAATAAAAGTTGAAAAAGGCCAAAAAGGTCATCAGTCCATTAGTTTGTAATAATTCAATTTCAGTTTCTGAAATATCATTCTTTAAATGTACAGCCATTCTGTCATCCTCAAAAATGGGATTTAAATTATATTCTGAGGAAAGACATTACTGCTTGGCATTCAGAAAATCCTTGAAAAGGTACATCAGCAGAGGTGAAAAGACTTTAGAGAGGGAGTTTTAAGCATAAATTTTCCCTTCCCTTTTCATTCCACACAAATCTCAGGATTTAGGATGGATGTAAACAAACTCAGATGAATCTTCGTGACAATGTCTAAATTGGGCAAATGTTTTTATGCCATTTGTTAAAGTCATTAAGACTAAGACATATATGACAAGAGTTCCCATATTTATAAAAACGAATGAGGCGTGGTTGGACAGTAGGTAAAATCACCCATACAGCATAAAATTACAGTGAACTCAAATTTTTGGTGGATCATAGCATACTGAAAACAGTGCATCTAATGGTCAGCAAACACAGATTAAGATTAGACAAGATAATGAGTTTCATCTCTATGATGTAAAATAGAATCCAACAGGAGTAACAAAGATCCTGATACAAAATACCCTGACAAACAACTTCACAGAAGTTAGCAATGCATAAAATAAAACAAACATTTACAAAAGTTAAAGAAAAGACACAGCATGAAGAAACATAAGAGGTGGTGTCACTCACTTTTGTAGGCCTTGGCTCGAATCGTTACACGTGACATATGAATACTGTCTATGTGAGTGGACTCAGAAGCACAGAAATGTCAGGGTTTTAAAAATGTGATTCAGTGTTCAAAGACCATATTTATGTGGCAGACATTTTAGAGTCTGTCAATGAGCAGGGACAAAAGTTACAGGGGAGGAGCCCAATATTTAGCTTTGCACAACAATAAGAGAAAGGCCACTGTATCATGTGTGTCTGTGTATGTGGCCGACAGTCTAGGCAAATATTTAATATGTGTGTGTGTGTAAGCAGTGAGACTTTCCCCAACTACAATCAGCAGGATTAAATGAAAAAAAATTATGAACTAGCTTCATGTCCAAAATATTTCAAAAAGTGCTGCTCATAAGTAATTCTTTGACAGTATGATTAAAAGTAGAGGACATTTGTTAAAGGTGATACAACACGGACACGTTAAAAATCTTTATTACTCATCATGACTGAGCCCTAAAGTGTCTCCAAGTGATAACTTAAAAATCCAGTGCATGACTGTGTCACTGTGTTCTGTGATCCTATGACTGTTGAGGGAATTCAGAGGTCAGAGTTAAAAGATCATATGACTCATAAAATACAGAGGCTCATTTCTCTATCAGCATAGTGAAGACCTCTGTTTTCCGGGTTTTTTCATTTTCTCAGGGGATTGGAAAGGCTGATATCACCCTACTTATTTTAGTTATCTGCATTAGTAAATCTGCTTCTTGATATTCAAGGCAAACCTATACAATGTGACTTCTTGTAATGCATGGAAAAAGATAAATCAGTGACTAGTAGCTATGCAAAAAATGAACGCTTCAAAAAGTAAGTTTATGAAAAGCATAAAAAAACCCACTCAAATTACATAGAAAAATGATACATATAAATAATGCCTGTGTTTAGATTACAGTTTAGACATTTGGGATTTCATTATATTAGTGCCTACTGTGAAGGAAACAAACTACTTTCAAGGCACAAGCTATAAATAAATTATCGTCACAATATTAAATGTGTTGGATGATTTATTGTAGAAAATATTATTCTAAATTTGCAGCTATTGGGAGCAAACAAGTATGTGGGAAAATAATTTATATGCTTTTTAAAGCTAAAAGTATTGAACCTTGAACCTTACAGTTGGTGTGATGTCTGCAGAATAGAACTGCAACCCAGTCATCAATTGAACATCTATAGACAAACTGCTTATGTACCTCAATGGGTGTAAACAGCAATATGTACAAATTCACTATTGAGCTGAATGTTGGTGAAAGTCACCATTTAAAAGGCAGTGCAGTGTGTTTTCTCTTGCCCCTTGTGACTACACGTTGACACATCTGATAACTTTCATTTAGGCATATGATTGACATAATTGTATAAAAGCTGGAATTAAACATTATTCCCAGGATAAAACCAGGATCTGGTTGGTTTAGGGCTAGCGATTCAGCTCTAGCTTGGTGCAGGTCAGTGTCTGACTTTGTGTCTTTTTAGGTTCCATTGAGCAGCATCTCTGTTCCTGGTGTTTCAGGACAAGCCCGGTTGGAAACATCCCCGAGCCGAGGAGGTCCAGTTCGCAGCACCAGCTTGCCCACTCCCAGACCTCCAGAGACCAGCCCCCCAGGAGATAGAGACTTCCTGTAAAACACAAATGAGAGACAAAGGAAAGAGTGAGGTTGAAAGTGTCAAAGTAGGAAAGTAATGATAAGATGGTATGTGTAGTGCTAACAAAGGATTTGTATGTAGTGCTAAAGTTACTCTGAAGTCCAAATTGCTTCAGACTAGGCCAGTCTGAAACATTGAGCCCATTTACATGCACACTAACACTCTGATCATCATCAGATTTCTGGGGTTATCAGGTTATTCAAGTGATCATGTAAACCGCAGAATGTGACATGTTTTAACATTATGAAAAATCAGATTAACACACCTGGAATTCTCCCCAATACTCTGATGCATGTACACCCATTAATGTGATTTGTTTCTTTATTTTACGTCTGTGCATGTGTAAAAACAATTAAATCCTAGAAAATGGATGTGACATAGTCAAATGTGAGTAGAAGACAATGATAGAAAGTTTGAGCCACACATACTCTGAAAGAAATCTGATAATGGATTGAAACATCTAAACTGGTATTTTTCAGTTATCACATTTCAGAAGTGCACGTAAACACATCAGATCGGATTATCACAATTATCTGGTTACCCCAAGTTTTCTGATTTTTAAGGTCCTGTAAATGGCCTCACTGTTACCATGGTAATTTACCTGAAGGCCATCTTCTTTAGGAGGTGAGAATCCATCTTCTCTGGCAAAGGGCCCTCTGTTTGTGGATGTTCCTCTGCAGGGGATGAGAGGAGTGGGGAAGAGCACGACGGCGGGAGGAGGTGGGAAGCATCCTGAGACTGTGGGGAGGTCAAGTCTAAAGACTCCTGAGAGGAAAAGATGATTAAAAAACTCAGATGATTAATCCTTAATTCGTCTAACGGGTGCTTGCTGCTGGCTCCACATAACTCTGGCTGCACTGATGTGCAAAGCTCAAACTTGATGGTAGAAATAGGTCATGACAAAGGCAAAGTCAAGATGTGAGAATCTCAGAAGTTAATTATTATCCCCACCAAGGGGGTTATGTTTTTATCGGGGTTTGTTTGTTTGTTTGTCTGTTAACAAGATCAACTCAAAAAGTTCTGGACGGATTTGGATGAAATTTTCAGGAAACACTGATACTGGCACAAGGAACAATGATTACATTTTGGTGGTGATCGTGCTTTTCTAGTTCTTTCTCACTTCTCACAATTCTCACTTCAGTGTTTATGACATGGAATGTTCTGGGGTGTTTACTACTGTTCATTTTCTACTGCTTACAGTGCTCTTCATCATCATACCAACCTGAGACTTGATCTCCTGGTGGTCTGAATCCTCCATGTCCAGAGCACACAGTTCAAGCTCAATATCCCTATCTGGTTCTGGTTCACTCTCGGCCCGGGCACAGACCCGTTCCTGATTGTAAGTGGTCTGATGGGTTTGCAGATCAGATCCAATTTTCTCTCCACTGCTAACTGAAGTTCGGCGGCCGTGCAGATCAGTTGCACAAAGCTGCTCACTTGTAAACAAACATACAGATAGAAACAGTCAGAGAAATATTATCAAACACACAGCACTGTTGATAAAAATCTATCTGATGTGATCCAGGCAGAATTTATTGATATTGGATTTGCAATAGTCAATGTAATAAACAGTAGGTTTTAACAAGAAAAAAACTTGGAAAATAAAATGACACAGTTGAAAATTTGGACATTAAGAACCAGATTACTGTTGATCTGAACATCTTAATTAATGTAATTAATACCTGATTGAAAATAATCAATCTATAAGTCTTGAACTGAACATCAAATCAATCACAAAAACATCAGAATTTTTATGCATATATTTATTTCCCATTCAAGTCAGTGATTCCAATTGAAAATGATCCCATTAGCCATTAACCACTATAAGAGCCAAGCTCTGACATCACTAATGATGAATCAGCCGAAGAATTAATAGGTCTAACTTCAGCAGAAATCATGTTCAAATTATACTTCACTTCCTTCTAATGAAATAGGGTTAAACGTTAAGTTAACATTAGTAAAGTGGGGTGAAAAGGGCTGTTACATTGAATAAAACTACTGGTTTCTCTGAATTCCAAACACTGTTGCAAATATTTCATACAATTTAAGAACACACGTCAGCAGAGGATATAACATAAGCCTGTTGTTTGTAGATTAAAACTTT
The DNA here is from genome assembly GCF_902148855.1 of Sphaeramia orbicularis. Taxonomy (NCBI): domain Eukaryota; kingdom Metazoa; phylum Chordata; class Actinopteri; order Kurtiformes; family Apogonidae; genus Sphaeramia; species Sphaeramia orbicularis. The sequence goes on along the minus strand of NC_043968.1, from coordinate 50,879,895 downwards.
AGAATCAGTATTATTAAAATATACAGTATATCATAATAATCAACAACAAAAAAGATTTCCAACCCCTATTCCAAAAAAGGAAGGCACTGTGACAAATGTAACCAGAAATAAGATGCAATAATTTGCATCTCATAAACCTATATTTTACTTGCAATATAAGACTGAAAAGATATCAAATGTCTAAACGTAGAAAATATGCCATTTTATGCAGAAAAGGGTGTTTTTTAAATTTGTTGGCAGTAACGTGTCCAAAAAGTTGGGATATGCCATGTTTCAGAATGCATTAACATGTTATGCACCAGTTATTTGTTAGTGTGCTGTAAAATATGACAAAATACATTAAAGACACCAAAGCAGCACCCAAATGAGTTTTTACCCACCAGCTAGCAGCTCTATTTTTAGTCCAACCACAATACAGAAATGGTTGCAGCACAATGAGATAAAAGGGAGGGATGAGAGAGAAGGCAGGATTTAGCTTCTTGCTTTGCTCGGGGGTTGTTACGTCGAATGAAATCTAGCCTGTGAAACTGCCTTGTTTGCTACATTTAATTCCCCAGTAAATATCGGGTTGTTTTCATGTGGAAGTTGTGTGTACCTGTCTAGGAAACTGGAGTGACTGGAAGAGTCAGATCCTCTGGAGCTCCACCTATAGTCGCTGTGATCCAAGCGTGGGTTATAGTCTGAATGTGAAAAACAAAGGAAATATAAACAGCTGAGAACAGAATGGACTGGAGAAACACTTTCAAGGTCATTCTCATGGTGAGGCAAATTCCAAACAGCACAAACAAAATACCAAAGGCCAACAATAAACAATGGACTCGGCAAGTTACCGGAATTAGTACAGTTTTTCATCAGTTTTTATGTTTATTTTATAATTCAGCCTGGTTGATTTAGTTTTGATTTAGCTGATATAGTGTTCAGAGGAGATGACTAGATTTAGTTTTCATGTAGTTGTAGTATTTAAAAGAGTGATATTTTGCTTTTTTAAATGGAATTATGCATTTTAAAACATTTTCCTGTGGTCTACATAAACTATAAATGCTATGCTTGGGTCTGAATTCTTCATTAATTCAACTCCACAGGTCCATCTTCAACCCTATTTCTGAGTAATGACACCAGAAAGGTCGTTTTGAGCGCTAGCCCTTTAAATGCACGAGCCTCCTCATGCCCCACCCCCTCCAGGTTGTTGACCATGCTGCTCTGTCCCATTCAGCCACTTGTGTTCGGTCATACAACTGAACATTTTAGGTAATCGGCTCAAAATTTGGACATATTTTCAGTATGAACTACAACCGCTGCTGCTGACAAAATATTTTGTCGTACTCAGTGAAATGTTTGTCAGAAGTCTTGACCTTATATGTGCAAATGTCGTGATGTAACTAGTTATAGACATAACAAATTAAGAAGGAATTAAAACAGGTTGTAGAAGTCCACTTGATTTTTGCCAAAATGAATATAAAGATAGCTTTGCAGCACCTGGAGGGTTCAAGTTCAAACTTTTTTAACTATTAGGGTCCAAATACACAAATAAATGTACCAAAGACTAATAAAAGTGGCTTTAGCCAAATATGACCCCTTTAAGGTATAATGATGAAATAGTTTATTTATAGAAGCAGAAAAATAGATAATGAAAGAATGCATGATAAAATATGATTTATGAAACCTCTGATTATTAACATTGCCATATCATGCAAATCCCTTTTATTCTTCAGCATCATAAACCAATGAAAATGGGGAAAAACTGCTGATTTTGCCTGCAATATTATTTTGTGTTGCATTACTCACTGTAATGTTTGTTGCTGAAGTGATTTTGTAATTATTCACTACAGGTTTTAGTTAGAAGGTTTAGTTTTCACTTTTTTCCTCCTTACCTTTAAAGTTGATGGGTGTGGTGCTGGCGCTGCTCTGGCAGGCTGTGGCTTGGACAGGGTCAGTGGTGTGATAGCCTGTGCGAGATGCCCTGGATATGGCGCCCCACTTGGATATAATGGGTCCCTCACTAAAGGGAATGATTGGATCCTCATCTTTGAGTCGGCGGTAGTGATCTAACGAATGCAGCCACCGCTTCCCTACACCACCACCGCTAACAGCGCCACCACCTCCATTACTGTCCAACTCCTGTATGAGTGAAAAGGAACACTCTACTAAATAAAGCTCTCATATCCCTGCAGTGGCATGAGAGTACTGAAGTGGGAGAAAAAAAACACTCTTTAGATGTGGGACATGTCTGTACATGGGTGTTAAAGAGCCTCACCGAGTGCTCTGAGCAGGAGTGAGCCGAGGTGTGGGTGAGTGTTTCCGGCTCAAAGGTGCTGAGGCAGGGGCCAATGGTACCACAGGACCACGGAGAGTAATGGGCCAGACTTTCTTCACCTCTGAAGCGGCAACCCATGCACTGGCCTCCACTGCTGTCCACATGCTGAAAGAAGGAAAGATGAGATCTATTAAAGAAACATGCACTTGCTCCTCTCATGTCTCAAAATGCAAGAGACTTATTTATGCTGCTAAATCTAGATACAGCTCTTCAGAAGTCACAGAGATTCTGATTTGGTAACACATATTCACCACTGGTGACATACTGGCTTTCTTAGTCTGTATAAAGCACTTCATATTCTGCCGGACCACAACTACAAAGGCGTATATCATATGCTGTTTATTATAGCAGTTTTAATACTGAATGACTATATGAACTTCTGCAAATCATTTCTACTATAATTGTTGTGTCCTATAATGGCTTGAAATGTTAAGAGGAGATAACTTTAGATGCTACATAGGTTAGTATTGTGAGTGTCAAACCACTGTTGAATGAGTTTGGAGCAAAACCTCATTTCAGAATAAGGAACATCACCTGTGTTATTTGAACACTATTAGTACTGTTGTGTTTTGTTACATAAGAATGGGCTGAATTCATACACTGCTTTTTAATGCTATTCTTGTGGTGCTACCACCTTATTAGATCAACACTGACCAAAGCACATTTACATTGTTATTCATGTAAACAACTTGATGCATGAATAACTGGTATGAATAACAATGCTACTGATATGCTACTACTTAATGATTTGTTTTTTATTTTTGTTTGCTTTGATAGAATAAGACTATGATTAACCTCTGCAAACCATTTGTTTTGAGGAGCATTGTGGAACAGCAGTGGGTAAGCTGTAGGATCACTTTTGTGCCTAACTGCAGCTATGTAATATTCATCACAACACAACAGCAGCACTAGGGCTGGTACAATAGCTCAAGTTAGCTTCACTGCTTCACAGTCGGAGGGCCTGAGGTTTTAATTCCGTACTCTCAGGACCTCTCTGTGTAGATTTCACATGTTCTGTTTGTATCCACCTGCTCCAGTTTCCTCTTACAGTTCAAAGACATCGAATTTACTGCAGATAAAATGGAGGCTTGAAACTGCCTACATGTGTGACTGCTTGTTTTATCTATGCGAAAGCACCGTGTCTGCACTGAGTAGCTGATAGCAGGAACTAGGAGAAGAGTTCTTACATTTAATACACCGCTGTAGTTTGGATTCATGCTCCTACTCTCAGCTCTGACAGGCTGCCACTTCGCTGCCTCTGTGTCAGGCACTGTATGGCTTTAAAAGAAATAGCCAGTCTTTTCATAGATGTTCTCATTTGTGTCCTTTACACAGCGGCATCAAAATTATACACTGCAGGCCCTTGTGGTTCTTTTGATAAGACATAAAAATTCAAAGTGGACATCTTCACAAAAACATTACTGATGTGCCTCTAAACAAAACTCATCTGAAAGCCTGAGTCACTGCTGGTTAAAGTCTCTCCTCTTGCTTCCTCTCTTTCTCTCTCACACACATGCACACTCTCCACAATTGTGCATTGCTATGATATCTTCCTCCACAGTTGCTTAGCAACTATCTCCTACTTAAATAGCATTGGACACTGCCGCAACACAAGCTTTTGGAATAGAAATTAAATCCAACATTGAAAAAAACATTGTAAAGTGCATAAGCAGTTCAATACTCACTTAGTGTTAGTTACCTACATGTAATGATAATCTGATGGTGGAATTGAAAAATTCGCTGCAGTGCCTAGAAATGCTATTAACAATGTGATGTGTGTTGGCGTAGTCTTCTTTCTTTGCTTTCTACCTCTGTTCCAAAATCGATGGTGAAGATGGGGGAGGACTGGGAGGGCCTGCTGGCATTGTGATGGTGATGATGATGAGCCCACTGCTCCTGTTTTCTTCTGAACAGATCCTCATAGCCCAGAGGAACACGACCATAGTCCTGGAAGACATGAGGTGAAAAAGATCAGAAGAAGGGAGACAAACATAATAACACATTATCCATAAGATTACTTAATACTGTTAATTAAAGGTAATGTGTACAGTTTTATAGATGAGTGGTTGTCTCTGTGTTCTGGTGTTGTGTTTTCTTGACTTTGCACAAAGATTCATAATTTTCCAGCAAAGTAACAAAGCTGATCAACACAGATGAAACCAGAGGATGATTAGAAATATTCTAAAAATGCCTTTACCAGCCTTTTATGAGAAAGGAAATGCAAAGTAATGTCCTGTGCATAACTTTACTGTGCCTTTAAGACTTCAGTAACAATGCCGTCAAAAACCAAACAAACATCAACATCATTCAACTATTATGAGGAACAAAATCAAACCGCTACCATTGCATATTGTAATTTAATGTAATGCAATAAAACAATCCCTCCAACAACTTTTAATGATGTTATTTTTTATGTTTTATTCAATGGTTGTTTTATAATACTGCTTATAATTTAAAGCCTTCTAGTCAACTTGTCCAACTATTACTGTGGACAAGAAAATCCCTTTTTTTTTATTATTTAAGATCTCTCTGCTCCACTGCATTGTACTGCAATGCATAGAAGCTTTCATAATTTGTTTCTAGCCTCCAGAAGTACAAAGGTTGAGGTCTGGTTGAAAATCTTCTTGCACACAGTAAATAAATAGAACATTGTACTCAGCTAGGATTTTATATTCTTGCAAGTTACACAAATTGCTTTAGGTTCTGTTCAAGAGATGTTTTTTTTCAAGTAACAATTTGAACAATTTCAGTATTCTGCACTGCAACATTAACAATTTATGCCCACAGTTCAAACTGCATACTGGTAATACTGGTGAGATGATGCGAAAAGAAGAAAAATGAGTGGGGGAGGCAGAGACATATTTGGGTGAGAAGTGGGAGGACTACAGAGGAGGCTGAAGCTACATATTGCAGCACTGGATGGCAGGGATGGTAGAGGTGAGATGATATGTGGGCGTAAAAAGAGAAGGAAAGGAAATGTGATGGAAACAAATACAGCTATAAATGCAGAGTGTTACATACACCAGCATCAATTAATAGAAACTGGTGGAGGTTATCTAATTATCCACCGGGTTGTATAAGAAATATTTAATAATGACAAAAGTAGAACAGAAGGTAACTTATTTGATATTAACTTCTGCAGAGTGTGTTATTTTAGTAGATTACATCTCTTAAACCAGGCAAAATGTATTAACGTTTTAATTTATGTATCCACACCCTAACTGGCCACTTTTTTTAGGTAAACATGGTGCCAGCAAAAAGACATACCTAATAAAGTGGCCAGTAAGTGTAGATCTTGTTGAAAAACCTTGTGTATCATATAAACATGTGAAAGACAGAGTAACTTAGTAACAGCTAGTTACTGAAACCTTGAATATATGTGTGTGTGGTAACTCAGTAACTTGGTGACTCCATAAGGGCTGAGTCTAAGAATACATCCCTTGAATCTGTCAGGGACCAGAAGTCTCCATGGTGCTTAATGTATGCATGTTAGTTCACCTATTCTACCACAGCTTTCATGGATCAGACAGAAGAAATGCAACATTTATCAATCACCTGATTTTGTTTTTATTTCTAATTTTTCTTAGTGACAAAAGTGAAAAGATGAAAAGTAGCTACTGTCTGTATATATTTCAGTAGAGCAGAGGTGTGGAGGGTGGTGAAGAATAAGAGGGAGAGAGAGACAAAGAGAGGGAGAGAGAGAGAGACTGTTTATTTTAGTTAACTAAAATAATGGTGCACTTTATTGCTGAGTATTTTCTTTTCTGTTCACAGCGATGAGAAGCAAACTCAATTGCTGACCAAGGAGAGGAAGCCTTTTTGTTGTTGGACAATAAAATCATTCATATCCTGTTTTCATACCTTTCTAATCTGTTTTGATAATGTGGCCCGAAAAAACAGATATATAGAATGTTGTTACACATGACTTACATCAATTATAGAGTAATTGTATGCATATTCAGTAATGATGCAGATACAGGACACAGAAATACAAAAGCACCATATTGCCTATTAGAATGAAGTTCTTTGCACATCCTCCTGCACAAATCAGCAAAATTACAAGGTTCTCAACTAGGATCACAAACTTGAACCTTCGTTAATTTGTATTATAATTATTTTATATTATATATACATGTAGTTTGGGGTTTTTTATGTATTCATATTTTGCATTATTACTATTGTTGTTGTGTTTTGTTTTTTTTTTAAATTCTTTTCTCACTTTGTGACTTTATGATGATTTGAGAATAGACTGTGGCACTTGGACATTAGTAACTTCCTTAGCATCATTGTCCGTGGCCTTGAATTTCAGGTCAACCTGTTATACTGTGAGAACTTCTTACAAATTTAGGTTAGAATATATTTGCACGAGGACCCATAATGTTGAATCATCAGTGTGTTTATATCATTAAAGACTATGAAATTATCAGAATGCTAAAGTTTTCTCCTTTTGCTCTTCAACTATATTGTATATGTCTCAGTGATTCATACATCATTGTGAATCATACAGCATTATTACCCATTTTATGTATGACCAATGATGTTTAAGATGCAGAAAAATAGATGTGTTTTCAGAGTATTACCCTTCATGTACTTACCCTGTGTAGCCCTGCACGATGTTCGGCCCCAGAGCAGTAGTTGCTGTCTAAAGAGTTGAATCTCTCCCTGAGTGGAGGCTGGTAGACTGAGGAATGCAGCACCTCTGGAGGCAGCGAATTACTCCTGGCATCCTCTCTGTGGTACAGCTGCAAGTATAATGTCATCATAATGTACATCAAATAAGCAATGCAATGGTCCAGTTTAATATTAGCATGATGAGTACCAAAAGGCTCACCTGAGGCCTCCATACTCTCCTGCTGTCGTAGAGGGGAGCGTAAACACCATGAGCAGGAGCCAGAGGCCCATACTGAGGCTGCCCCGGGTGGGGGTGGAAGGCGGGGGGTCCCATTCGGTCTCTAAGTGGGTGCGGTGGGTACCCCGAGGAGGAAGAAGAGGGTGGGTGTGGTGTCTGATCGCTGGGGTAGGACGATGGTGAAGGGCCAACAGAAGGTGGCAAAGAGGATTCTGGGACATTTGAGGATCGGAGGAACCGAGCCATGCAGGGTTTATGAGGCGGATGGAGGGTAGATGGGTAGTAGGAACCTGCTAGAGGGGAACAAATGGAAGAGAAAAAACATATTCAGTTACACTTTCTCAAGATGTCTAAGTTTTTTTAGTCATTATGACAATAATATTTAAAAATCCACTCACAGGCTGGCTGAAACTGGGCTGTATCATACGCTGAATGGGGCTCCTGGTAGTACAGCTCAGATACCTGAGAAGGATGTGGTGCACGTGGCAAGAACGGACCATGTTTGGGCATCGAAGCGCTACCATCACTCCGTCCAACTGTGGACAATGGAGATGATGCAGAGGAGTGGCTTACCGGGGTTCTGGGAGGGGAGATGGTCTTCCTAACAGACAAACAGATAATATAACACAGTGTAAGAGTATGACCAGAGGAACAATACGTGAAGATTAGGTTTACAGAGAAACTCCATGTGATTTGTTAATGTGGATTTAGAAAAATAAACAAGATGAATCCTGTAAATAAAAATGTTTCATGTATGAGCCAAGTGAAGACCACGGGGAATAATTAAGAGACTTATGGTTTTACTTTTTATAGGTAAACTAGGACTTCCCATTCCTGCTCATCTGAAATATTATCATAATAAAAATGTTCATGTCAGTCAATAATAATCACACTAAATATCCAAGGAATGTTTCTTGTACATTTTGAGACAGGTTGAAGAAATAAAAACTTTACTTGTGGTTTAAAATGATTATTTAGGGTAATAATGTGACAAATATTTAAAAAAATTTAGAAGCAAAACATGTAAAACAATTATTCTGATAAAAAATTTTAAAAAGTTTCCAATGTTGAGTAAATTGTAAAAAAGTAACTGACAATGTAAATAAAATTAACCCTAAAGACAAAATAAAACCATTTATTGCAATGACATTTACCACAATATTATCATTTTATTTCCAAACCCCTTAGTTAATCTGATCCAAATTTGATTCAAATTCTAGAATATCATAACTGACAAAATAACAAAAAACTGCAGTGTGTTTTCAGTCTTCAAATAAAGCAGAGAAAAGAATTATGTCAAGAAATCCACATTTGGCTGAATAGCCCAAATATCATGTGAGAGGTTAGACGGAGGACTGATCTTACTGCTCTGTTGACCCAGATGATGCTCTGTTGGTGCCAGATAGCCCATTGGACCCATTAGCCCCGTTGGATCCATTTGGCACTGTTCGTTTCATTTCGTCCATCATGTCAGGCCCTCTGGAGATGAGCTGAGGGTGAGTCAAGCTGGTCACTCCTTCTGTCAGAGTCGCTGTACTCTCTCCCGAGCCTTTGAGCCTCTGACCCACTCCTGCTGACACGTCTGTATGGATGCTGCCCTCGATGGTGAAAGTTTTACCCATAACCCCCTGCGGTAAAGGGAAGGAACGGCCCACACTGCTGCTCTTCTTGTTCCTCAGTCTGAATCTGCAAAGAGATGATGGGATGACAGACTAAACATTAACACAGCACATGTAATTTGCTCATAAGAGACTCCCTTGCTGTGATGTGTGTCTGCATGTAACATTAATGAATTAATCTTTTAAATCCTCTGTGGTTAAAATGTTCATTTGGATTGGGCTTGTACAACATGCCAAGATGTACAACACAAAACGACAAACTAATCCAGCTAGTGGTAGACAAGTAACTTCATTATTATGTTAAAAATTCTCACACTACACAGTTCATACCTCATATCAAGAGCCTGCCTTTGGCCTGACTCCTTGTTTTTATTTCATGTATTTATTTTTCTAATTCAAATCTGCAATGACTTGTTTTTACGTTTCAGTACTCTTATTATTACTTTTTTTTCTGATCAGTACTCTGTTTTACAAATGTGTATTTGTGTTTGTCTGTGCAATAACTTTTTATGTTTCAGTTGTGTTTATGTTTTGTTTATGTTTTTATTCATGTCTTTTTCTAATTTCGTGACTCAGGGAAACACACAAGAACTCCACTGTACCTATACTGTGATGGATCTATGCAAATGGAAAATAAAGTCTACTCTATTCTATTCTATTTTGTTCTTTGACTGCCACCTTTTTCTCACACTGACTGCTGGGACTTTTTTTCTAATGCCAGAGGTCCAGAATGTTGGTGGTATGACCAGAATGACCAACACAGATTGGTTTGAGTCTCTTTTTTTGGTCTGTCTATTTTTTGTACATGTGTATATATCTTTTTTTTTTTTTCCTTTTGGTGTTCTGTTTGCCCATTTGATACGTGTGTTGATGTGGATGTATTTGTGGGGATGCCACCTGGATGGGGGCAGGGGTGTTCATAACTTTTGTAAGAAATGCTTTAATGTTGATATGGAAAAATGATAAAGTTGTAAAAAAAAAAAAAAAAAAAGAAAAGAAAAAGAAAGAAAGAAAAATTCTCACACTAACACTGACATGGGGAAGTCAGGTTTCCTGCTGCATCTTAATACATCTTACTACTTAATACTTTCAGCATAGAAACTAGACACTGTCACTGAGCTAAGCCATTTTAAAAGTCTGTATGTCTCTTTTATTTTCAACAACACTGTTTTAACTCATTGTGATAACTTTCTGTGTACCTGTGCATGTGTGATTCAAGGTCAAGGTTACTTTATTTATACCCGTAGGTAGATTTGTTTTGCAGTCTAGGTGATTGCCTTGGCATTACAACAACACATATATTGAACATGCAAGACAGGCACTTGATCACACTTACAGACAGGACAAAAAGACAGGACAAAAAGTGCTCAGTGTTCCACCATTCATTGGTATAGCAGCATGGATAAGTAAAAGAATAAAATAAATAAGATCAAATAAATAAAAACAAGATGCAATAAAACACAATAAAAACCAGAAAAGATAAAAACAATCCAGGATAAAAACCAGGATAAGAACATAAAATTAACCACCCTGTTTGATTGAATCATGTTATAAATGTGCATGTAAATATATATGTTGCACAAAGGCAAATGGGATCCTCATCTCAGTGAGATATTGTAAAAATGATTCAGATGTGAAGTAAAGTTACAGAGTAGCAATAGGCTTCTGAACTTACATGATTTACTCCTGCCTAGATTTTTTATCCAATCCAATCCAACTTTATTGATAAAGCACTTTAAAACAACCACAGTGGACCAAAGTGCTGTACAGAGGACTAAAAGCACAATAATAAAAAAATGAATAAAAGCATTAAGAAACAATAAAATCAAATAAATAGAACATGTTAAAATAGAAAAACAGAAACAAAATGTCAAAAAGCCAAGGAGAACAGGTGGGTTTTCAGAAGAGATTTAAAAACAGGCAAGGAGGAGGCCTGTCTGGTATACACACATGATACAGAGTAATTATAGTTTAATTTGATGTTCAGTACTACATTTATTAAGTGCTTTGACATTGATATGTAGTTTCTAATAAACTGAATAAAGTTTTTTGAACAGAGACTATTGTTCCTACGTAATTGTGCTTTTTCTGCACCAAACCGTTAGTCTGGAAGTACTGTCAGAATAAAAGGACGCTATTTCCACTTCATAGGATTAGCATTTTTCTACCATCCTCTATCTATGCTGACAAGTTCTGACAAACACACCTGCTGTTTTCAGTTGGAGGGACTTAGTCATTTTAATACCATGACATTCTTCCTCATGTGCACATCTTCCAAAATAACCTCTCTTTTGAAGCTATTTTGCAAATGCACTGTTGTCCCGTCCTTTGTTCAGTGCCACTGACACATTAGCCAAACAATCCAAATAGCTTTTAGACTAGAAAGACAGTGTAGAGCTCCATACCTACAGTACTGGTACAGTGATAATGGTGTGTAGAGATACTAAAGGTCTGGCTACCAGAGACTATGAAACTATCATTATGATATCTGCATTTACAAATCCCACTTCTCATTTCCCTTCTAGTGTCTGCGGCAGCCCAGAACTCCTCTTCTTCCGTTTCTTTCTGTTTTAGCAGATAAAAAGTAGTATCCATGTGTACCACTGTCACCTTCAAAGGTAATATCGCCTTAAAGCCTAGAATGGAGAAAACAAACACAGGCTCTGACCAGGGCCACCTTAGATGAGGCTCAGCTGAGAGGTACTCAGCTGATTACAATCTGCAGCTTCACCACTAGATGCCACTGAAGGTTAAACACCAAATCCAGTCTGTCTTGTGGGATTCACTCTGCTAGAACAAGTCTCTAAAAACAGCCACTGCCCCGACACCCTTACTCGACTGTCGTCTGACGACTGACGTCAAGGTTTGGTTAGCCCAGAATTTTTCAAAACTAAAATTGGGAAGGGCAGAAGTGTTGTAGCCAATTTAGACTTGTGCTGCGTGCGTGTGTTTATATGTGTGAAAGTGGGCATGTATTGGTGGTGAGGCACTTGGTTGCTAGGGTTACCTGCACACCTTTGGGCACAGGTCGTAATCAGCCAGGCAGAGGTTATATAAGGGAGACACAAGTGATCAGAGGGTTTTTTGAGCCATGGGAAGCCACACAGTTTTTCAACCGTGCCTGTGTGTGTGACCATCTGAATAGGTGTTATTAGTATTTTTTTTTTTTGTCTTTTTATATATGAGCTCATTTTTAAGTCATTCAGCCCTTTTTGTAGGTGTTTTTTAAGATTTATGAGTAAATAAAGTATTAATTGCACATCCATGGCAGACCGTGTTTTTACACACCATCATGAGTTGGAAATGTCTTCAAAATCCCCCAAGTGGCATTTTTTGTAGCTAGATTGCCACTATAACAAGTTAGGATGTTTGGAAGTCCCTTCATTGACTTGGGACCCTTCAAAGATTATGCGCGTCCCAAAGTCACCAGCCTTGGCGTCACCATAGACATCACTCAGGGCAAGCAGGTAGGGACGCATCATCAGTAGCGTCCCTCCGGATCATAGAGTGTTTCAGTCATTCACACTATGCACCCACACCTCTCCATACTCTGGAACGCCCTGCCACCCCCCACATCCGAACAGCCCCCACAGTGGAGTGTTTTAGGTCTCGTCTTAAGACCCACTTTCATTCACTGGCTTTTAACTCCGCATGAGTTGTGTGGTCCTCTGTGTCTTTTATTTATTTTATTACTTTTAGCTATTTGATTTTATTGTTACCCCACCCCCCAAATGGGAGGCAAGGGGTATTGTTTTTGGCTCGGTTTGTTTGTTTGTTAACACTCTAGCAGGAAAACTATTGATTGAATTCATACCAAATTGGGTTTATAGATTGCCAGTGAGCCAAAATAGATCTGATTACATTTTGGGAACAGTAGGTCAAAGTAAATTTTTTTAATGAATTTTTCAAAACTTTAATTTGTTTTATTATTTTTACAGTTCTATGTGCAGCACTTTGGAAATGTTCTTGTTGTTTAAATGTGCTATATAAATGAAGTGGATTGAATTGGACTGGACAAGTGCATCTCTTCATTTTCCTTCATCCTACTATCTGCATGGTACTGTTATGAAAGTCTCACTCACTAAAAGAAATAACAACCGTGGAGCTGTAACGACATGCTGTAAATGGCAAGTTTTGACAAAGCTGCAAACATGATCCACCGAAACAACATCCAACGGAAACAGCATCCATGCACTCCAAGACAAGCGTGATTCATACAAAGAACTCCCCAAACAACCCAGAGAACTTGTACCCCTATTTCCCAATGATAGTTTTAGTATTTGTAATCTGGGCCCACCCCTGTATGAATCTTATTATTCATGCAGACATTTTTCTACATTCTTTATTCTTACTTCTCTAGCTCATCCTGTGTGTGTGCGAATGTGCAGTTGGTTCCTCGGGGGCAGCCTCCCTGCTGACGGAGATCTCTACACATGCTGGTCTTATACTTGCTGTTGGCCTGAGGCTGAAAAAACAGCACAGACATGAGAGCACAAACTGAAAAATTATTATTGCATTTAGCTCTGAATATTACACAAGAAGCTGCATTTATTGCTTGTACCACCAATTTAATCTAGTATAAATAATGCATTAGAAAAGTATAGAAAATGTATAAATGCATGGTTATGATCCTCTCAATATTTGCTGGTTCATTATAATCTTGTTGAAACATTGAAATAAACTAATGTTCAACACTATTCAAATCTAGAGGTCATCATGTTTATTAGGAATACATATAATAATCAACAGAATAAGAGTAAAGTTCATGTCAAAATATTAGTTAATATTTACTGTTTATGATCTTTATCATATCCAAGGTTACTTCCTTACTTTACTTGCTTATGTACCCATAACAAAGACCATGTAATGTCAGATAATATTGTTGAAAAGTAATAATAAAAAAAAGCAGAACACCAGACATAAAGACTGCCAAGAACAAATTATTAATTTTGTTGTGAAACACAACATGAGAACATCAAGGACATAAGTCAGTTTTGATGACAGATATTCACTAAAATCGTCATACTTACATACACAAACACTACATAATTAATTATATATGAATATGTATAAGTTAATTTAGACATGCTTATATTAAACGTAGTAAAAATCTGCTCTAATGTTGACCCAGAAGAGCTGTGGTTTCTCTTCACTCTCCTTAACTCACTGTTAGAAACCATTTTCAATCTTCACAGCTGTGTTATGCGCTGATTATTACAGTCATTTAAGTGCTCTTTGTATCACTTGAATAATTAATGAGCATATAGTTGATAAATTCAGCCACACTGCTAATGTTAGTGGGCATTATTATAAATGTTTCAATTACCCTTCTTCAATATTCTCTACTTAGCCATTGTGCAAATATAATTTCTCTTTTATTACCCACCACCCACTTTCTTACATGTTGTGTAATCCATTTTAAATTACTGCTTCATTTAATGCATCCGTGTACCTGTGGAGTGTCATGGCTCTTCTTACTAAAATTCTGTATAAATTCCACCAGTCCATGAACCACCAGCTTCACAGCCAACATCACACTCTCCAGCTCCTCCCATGATGGCGTTGGAGCATCTGCAGAGTCCAATAAGTGGATTACAGCTTTAGTGCAGGGTTGCAAAAAAGCATTAAATAGCTGGTAGATCAGATAGGTGCAAACCAAGGTCTAAGTGATGTTCTATTTGACAGAATATTTGCTATATAAGGCAACTAAAATGGTGCCTGAGTTCATTTCCCTGTGTAAATGAAAGATCAAATGAAATCACTTTAACTAACAAAGAAACTAATCTAAATATGTGTTGATTCATATGATATAACAATTTACAGTGTGCCAGAATAACCAAGATATGTTCATCGTCCTGCGACCCAGCATTTCATTTTTGTCCTCTGTAGGGGACTGTACACGCAGTAGAAAAAACAGTATTATGCCGTTTCCAATCAAGGCAATTATTTAATGTAAAAAAAACCTTTTACTTTCCTGGGTCTCATATGTTTATGTATATGTATATGTACATGTATATGTCAGAGCTTCCTCGAGCAAATTGCCAACCTCCTAAAATAACTGCTCAAGTAATTTTTTGACAAAAATGACCCTTTTTTGCCTATATCATCAAATACTCAATTTCTGGTTGTGTTTTTTGTGTTTCCCGAAAAATCTGAAAAAATGATTTGACCAATTATTTCAGGAGGGTGACAATATTTGAGATTTGTTAACTTTAGCATTTTTTTTAATAATATCTGAGGTATTATCATAAAGAAAAACAGTTTATGACATAATAAAATGCATTTCCAAGAGCCAGACTATAGAAAACACAAACATCTTTATTAGATTATTAACATGTAACTGATTGAATGGTTAAAACTGACACTAACTCATCTTTAATCTCAGTACAATGTCCTGTCAACAATGATGAAAAGAATACTTTGGTGTACCTGGGTTGTGGTCTATGTTTGCCAGTAGTTCTAAGTGTGGTCTAAGGCTTGTGAGGTTTGCAGGGTCTCCAGTCCTCTGTAGAACAATTGTCAACTCCTGCACGCTCTTTGCAAAAGACTCTGGAGATTGTAACTAGAACAGAGGGAAGAAGAGAGACCAAGACATTAAAAAAAAACAAAACAAAACGTGGCCTATGTTTTTTATTCTCTCTCTTACTGATGAATAACAGTTATACCTTGTCAATGATGGACTGCATATGTGACTTGTGGACCAGGTCTCCGTACAGCAGAGAGGACCACTGCTCAGGTGAAATCCGTAGGCCTGCTTCCATGGCAATGTGGACAATCTGAGCGTCATGTTCCCTCCTGAGAGCCTCGTATGTACGAAACTCTTCCTTCAGCTGCATCAGCGAGGAGTCTTCATCACGCTTAGTCACCTGAAGGGAGGAGAGGTCAGGCATTGGAGAGGAAAAGATAAAAAAAAAGAAAGAGAAGGATGGATGAAATACTGTTACAGCTTCTCCTATTAAAACTGATAGAACAGTTGAAAAAATTACTTATTTATTCATGCTTTTCTCAGTAAAGTAACTGTTAGAGTGTAAAATGTACAACCGTATGTGTATGTTTAAAAAGCACAGGTAGTTTTACATTTGATATTTTGTTTTTTATTATTTAATTAGCTGTTTCTATAGCTGTATTTCATATAAAACATCACAACACTGCCTGTTTTCTACTACATTCTTCGTGTGTTACTGAGTTACTGCATTTCAACACTTGTACTTGTAATTTTACTGCTGAAGTACTTATATATGATTATTTTTTGCATTTTCTCACTGTATTTTACTACACTAAACATCTTGAGGTGGTTTATTTTTCAAAGGGTGGTCATGTTATATATTACAAACAATACAACTACACAAAAGTCATAAAAAAATTTGTTAAAACCGCCAAAAAACAAAAATATCATTATCAAGAGGGAAATGGGCAAACAAACAAAAATACAAACCATAAACTAGAAGCACTCGGAGAGTGCAGACCTCCGCCAAGGCTGATCAGTGGCGCCCCCCGTGGGTCCCCCCACCCCCGATCACCACCAAAATTTAATCATTTCTTCCTTATCCCATTTCCAACAAACCCTGAAAATTTCATCCAAATCTGTCCGTAACTTTTTGAGTTATGTTGCACACTAACGGACAGACAAACAAACAAACAAACAAACAAACCCTGGCAAAAACATAACCTCCTTGGCGGAGGTAATTAATAGAAACGGTGAAAACAGTACAACCATAAAGTGGCCAAAATAGATAATCAGTGGAGTATAAGAGGATCAATAACAGTCTGAACTATAACAACATCACTAATAATGAGAACAATCAGTCTCAAAGCAAGAAGACAGGGTACACATTCAAAATACCAAAGAGATCATGGAACGTAAAACTTCTCTTGCCAATTTTATTTCTTAGCATGAAAGACACAGAGGTAGAATCACAATAGATATACCAGGCTAAATAATGAATAAAGTAAGAAAAAAGTCGTTGTATAGTCAAGCTTTCCTTCAAAAAAAAGATGTTTTATTTTATTGCATCCTTTATTTATCCAGGTCCCAAGACAATACACAATAACTTCATAAAAAAAAAAAAAAACAACCTCATATGAAAACATCCTATTTTCTCTCCTCAGCGTTTACACTACAAGTTATATCTGCTTGAGTGATGAATTTTTGCAGTATTTGGGTTTACAGAAAAGCATGTCATGTATAGAGGCTAAGTGATGTATTTTGAGATCAGAAACATGTTTTTCTATCATTTTAACTGTAATATTGTACACATAACTATAACACACAATGTAAATGATATTCCAAGTCCAAGTACATATTTTAAAATGTAAATGAATGTCCTGAGCGCTAGAGTATTTCACTGGTGTTTACTATGTAATAAAAATCTTTACACATAATTTGATTTCAAAATATACAAATATTATTATAGTGTCATTTATGTGTATTCATACAACCAATGAGTTATATATGTGGTGTCATTTTTTATTTTTGTTGGATTCAAAGACATATTTTAAGTTATTTTGCAATCCCAGGTGAGGATATCTCTGTGGGGCACAAAAACACAAAAAGGAGAAAAAGACCAAGTAAAAAAGACACAAAAAGGTCGTTTGTATCAGCCAGCACTATTCCTAACACATATCCCTCAGGCCAAGGTTGACGTCACTCAACACCACGTTTCATTAGTAACAGTTTTTAAGATTGTGTTTTATTTTGGGAGGTCTCTGATACTATTACAGTGCAAATTTCCAGTTCCACGAGGCCGTTTTAACTACCAGTCGTCCCATATGTGGTGTCTTCAGACTAATAAACTCAAACTCAGATCAGACAGAGGGATTCCCCCCTTACTCAGAATCTGTCCTATGAGTAATCATCATAAGACACCAACACACAGCATCTGTTATGAGCTATAAATCTTGTGGGTTCACAGTCCAAATTGCAAACAAACAGAATTAAATTTCTACCCTGTTCTGTCTGTCTCGGTCCAGCAGAGCAGGTCACCGGGGGCAAATATAGACCGCTGTTACATCACAGGCAGATAGCTGATATTTCTACCCTACCACCCATGTCATGCCAGTCATCAGATAGCAGGCACAGAAATACACACACAAAAATATCCAAAGAAACTCAGATCCTTATTAGAGGTATGACATATGTGATAGTGCACTGCTTTAATGTCAACATGCTAAACTGGAGCACACTATGACCTCTTTGACCTATTCCTTGCAGCACACTGTGAGAAAAATACTACATTTAAACCCACAAGAATAACCACACAACAAATCGTTTGGCTGCCTGCAGTAAAGGGTTACGTGATGGTAAATGAGAATCTATTGAAGTAGCTGTCACTAATCAAGTCATCTATTGTGGTTTAGGTTCTTGGAAATGCAGCAAACTAATGTTCATTTGTTCAGTTTAAAAAAGAAAAAAAAAATTACTACACTCTAACGGCTGAGGAAAGCCAGCATATCTTCAGATATATATGGGTTTGTTGTGTGTGCATATATATATATATATATATTTATATATATATATATATGTGTGTGTGTGTGTGTGTGTGTGTGTGTGTGTTCATATGTGTTCTCTGTACCTTGAAACAAGAAGCCCTGTAGAGCAGCTGCACCACGTGGCCTATGCTGGTTTTAGAGGCCTGGGGAACCGAGCCTCCAGCTTCTGCACAACAAACAACACCAACACCTTCCTGGACAGAGCAGACCCATCCTCCAGAGCAAGTAAAACCAGCTTCAGTGCATCTTCTTGCATAGCTGATGAAGACGGTGGATGCACGGATGGAGTAAATGGCAGAGGAAATACATATGAAGAAATGGGAGGAAATGTAGAGAGAAAGACATAATCACTACTTGTACGTTTAAGCTGACAGATGATACCATATCTGTTCGTGTCCGTCGTACATTCAGACCTGCATCTTCAACCCATGTGTCCTCAGACTTTTAAATGAACTCACAGTTTTATCATGATGAGAAATATTTTCTCAGTCAGAATCTGCCCTATGAGTAATCATCACAGGACACTGGGTATCGGCACCCGTAGACAGATCAATGAGGCTCTTTAGACAAATCAGAAAATGCAAAAGGCAACTTCTGGTGTCCAGTCATCTGAAGGCCTACCAGCTCCTTTAATTTCACATCCAGAGCAGCTAAAATGCAGCTTCATCAAGCAGAGCAATTTGGTCATTTATCTGCAAATCATCACCTTTAAATGATGACCAAGGAAAAAGTGAAAAGTGAGATCAAGATAGAGAGTGTCGTAGAAAAGCTGCAGCTCCTTGAATGTCCACTGGAGGCCAAGGTTATAATAGTTTTGGATTTTTCATTATAGTTTAGTTTTATTTAATTTTGACTTTTTTTCTCTGATTCAGTTAGTTTTAATTAGTTTTTAGAACAGTTTGCTAGTTTTTATTAGTTTTCATTTTTTTTCTAAATGCTTAGTTTTATTATTAGTTTTAATGTTCTCATATCTTTTTTCTTCCTCGCTGTCACATTCAAATAAATCCCAGACAGGACTCTGCTGCTTTCCCCCAACTTTAGTCTCCATGTTTCCAGGTAGAGTGGGGATGAGAAGCTGACTCTAAATGACAAGTGATGAGAAGTGATGGGCCGTGAAGTGCCGTATGGTGCCGCCAGCTAAAATTGCTCAAGCGAAATAATCAATGTCATATCAATCCGACATTGGCAAAGACAAAAACAAAGGGAATTTTATCCAGAATTTTTAGACGTTTTAGTTAGTTTTGTAAGCATACAATACAGTTTCAGTTAGTTATCGTTTTTTATTTTAATTATAGTTTTTATTCATTTCAGTTTACAAAAATGTTTTTTCAATTCTAGTTTTTGTCATTCCGTTAGTTTTCGTTAACGATAATAACCTTGCTGGGGGCTGGCTCCAAAAGTGAGTCAATCCTCATAGACTCCCATGTTAAAACACACACCTTTACAGCACAAATAAACATGTCACTTTTGTGACTTATACAGTCTATCAACTAACCTGCTACTTCCTCAGGTATCAATAAGTTCATGACTTTGACATTACTATCATCCATAGAGGGATTCTTATGTAGGAAAACTTCAAAGATGGGCCACAAAATAAATAGATGAGACCAGAATGAGTTGCGGAAAAGTATTGACATAAAAAAACAAGTGAAATTCAAGTCTATGGGAGGCAGGGCCTTTTGGAGTCAACCCCAGTGGCTAGCAGTGGTATTACAACTGCACTGGCTTCAGTTTGGAGCCCAGGTCCTTGCCCCTTACTGCTATTAGACATAAACATATGCGTTAACATTTGGCATTTATTATTACACTGTTAGTCAATGTAGTCAGTGTTTTCACTAAGTTCTGCTTTTGTCCCTTGTTCAGTTCCAACTCCATCTACGTGTTTTAAAAAAAAAACAAAATGGAAAAAGCCATGTTGTTCATCTTCTAGATCACCATTTATATACAGTCTATGATAAAAACTACATAAAATCGTAGTTAGATTTTCAAATTACTGTTGGTAATAGAGTAAGAAATGGCAACAATAACAGAATGGTGTGGCAAAAGTTACAATCACAGCTCTAGAAAAAAGAAAGGCGAGTGGTCCAAGTCATCGAACAAAGCCACGCTGAATAAAGAACAGAAGAGTGTCGTGAAAGATTGGTAAACAGAAGTAAATGTTCTGATTGAAAATCAGTTATTCTACTAAATATTGAATGCTGAACTCTTCCAAAGATAATACATGGGCTTTGTGTTTATCTTTTTGCATAATTATACTTAGAAAGAGTCAACGGATTCACTATATAACTCTGCATGCATTCACATGAAGTTTGTCTTGTACCAGATGCCATATGTCTGTTGACACTAGCATTTGGACATAAAATCTCTACATAGAAATTGGTGTATTGTGGCTGTTCCCATAGATGTTGGAGTTTGCTAGTGTCAACAGTATGTCCAGTATTAAACAGTCTCCAACACAAACTTCACATAAGCACACAACCAGGGGAAAACCTTCCACTGCCCATAAAGAACATTTTAAGAGTTGTAATGATATGATGATAAAGGCTGGAAAAGGTTTAGGCCTAATATTTTCACATTTCATACTTTTATCATGCCTGTGTGATTGAGTCTTTAATCATAACAGTTCTATTAAATCACCATGTAATGACTTACCAGGTCCCAGAAATTGGCATCCCCGTGCCCTCACTGCTGCCCACAGGTTGGCGGAGAGCTGCTGGGGGTTCTGGTGCTGCAGGATGAGCTCCGTTACGGTCCGTTCTCCCAGGGACCGCCCTGCCCTCACCGCCCGTACACGGCCCTCCTCCTCCACCAGCTGACAGTTCACCAAAGTCACCAGCTTCCTCTGCATGGGACGACTGAGCACACTAGGACTCAGGTTCACCACCCCTGTAGCAGATCAGTAAGTGTTTTTTATTTCATTGTTTAATTCAAGTACATTCCTGTGGAACGGAATAACAGCTGGGAATTTGTTAGATCTGTTCTTTAACTTCAATAACAATGTAATGAGTGGATTTACATGTTATGTTTCCCCTCCAAAAAAATTGAAGGACAAGGGCAGTGTTTATGGAAACTAGTAAAAATAACACTGCACATATCACACAGGAGTTGGAACAAATTTAGCCATGGTTATTTTCTAAAAGATGGTGGTGGGTCAAACCCCTCACCACCTACTGGTTCTATCAAAATGACAAATATGGACCAAAACCAAAGATAAAGAGGGACTCCCTGTGGATTCATAATAGAATACACAGGGATTCAACTGAAGATGCCAACACCAACTTCCTCTTGTAACTGCCCTCAACAGGGGAGGAGTAAGTTATCCATGCACATTATGCCCCACCACACTCTCCACAATCTAATATTTGAGTCCTTGCTTCTTACATAACCAGACATGACAAAGCGTGATTCGTCCACATGATGTAATTGGGCAAACAACACGTAGTAAAAAGAAGACAAACATTGCCACAGAAAATTGGCTGAACAAAGGAGAATTTCAATGAGAGTAATTTTTCCCATTCAGTTACGCACAGGGCTGAATTTTCCTGCAGTACCATAAAAGTACAGGAGCTTGACAAGTGTCATAAGAGGTGTGAGATACATAAGTGCCAAGGTACAGGCAGCTTATAACTGTGTCCCCCGCATATGTAACACCAAAAAAAAATTACCTTTCACACATGTCCACTGATGAAACTAATATTTATCATTAAAAACATATAGAAATGCAGTGGTGGAAGAAAAGTTCTGATCCTTTTCTTTTAAGTAAAAGTACTGATAACACTATGAAAATACTCCAATACAAGTACTATGGTATATAAATATGATCAAGTCAGTACTCTTTCTGCATGCAAAACAACCCCCATGTGTTACTGTTACACATGATGTTTTCGAATGTTTTCATATGTTTTTACTGCTTTACAGTTCAGGTGATCTCATTTGAAGTACTTTACAAACTGTTGGTAGTTTAATATACATCAATACAACCTGTTCTATAGATCAGCTTGTTTGTAGCATGGCTGTCCTGTGAGAAATATGTATTTCTACAGCCAAGTTTTCAAAGGGTTCAAAGCCTTTTTCAGCTAATTCGGAGGGTCTTAATGAGTATATTCAGTCTAAAAAGGAGGAGATTTTCTCAATAAACCAACACCTCATCCATCAGTTTATTACAAATGTTCAAAATCAGTACATATATGGAAAGAAGGGGAAGAAAACCTGCAATATAACAACCTACTAGAGCTGTCAGACCAAGGCAGCGGAGTAAAAAGTACAATATTTGCCTCTGAGATGTAGTGGAACAGAAATATAAAGATGGATAAAATAGACACACCCAAGTGAAGTAAACATGCCTAAAATTTGTACAAATGTGCAGTAAAAGATGTAAAGGCAAACATAGCCTGCACATACAGCCAGGTTACCTTTAGCTCCAGTGATAGGTTTTAGGTAGAGGGCCAGCTCTTCCACACACACCCTGCAGACCTCGTAGTGCTCGATCTCTGCAGTGCCGGTTAGACTTACGGGCTGCACATCTGGCACCTGAGACACACGTAACAATCACACAAATAATAATAAAAAACAAAGAAATGTACCTGTGTTTGAGCTGCTTCAGTGACACTAGAATATCAATGATTCTGTTCCTTCTGACTCACCTGAGCTCCCACCAGCTGCAGCAGGGCACAGTTGACCGGCAGCAGGTCGATATCAGTGCTGATGGGCGTCTGATCAAACGGGCAGGCTTTGCGGTGCAGTTTATGTAAACAGGTCTTACACACCGTATGGGAGCAGCCCAGGCTGATGGGCTGGTGGCCACTGCTGTCGAACTCATTGTAGCAGATGGGACAGGACAGGAACTCTGTCCACTGGGCCGCCTGCACGGGCATCCTGCCACCACACCACCGAGAGAGGCCACACGGAGCTCAGGGTGTATACATGTCACCGAGGTCTGACAACCAGCCAGTGCCAACAGAGTCTGTGAGGAGGGGGACACACAAATGGAGTTCTAGTGGCAGATTTTATATAGCAAATGTAATGATGGTGCAACGACCGGAAATACTTTCATTATTCATTAATGTGTTGACTGTTTGGCTCTTCTAAATAATGAATTATTTATCCAAGGAAAATATCGTCCAAGTTGGAGTCTAGTCTGGAGCTAAAATCTAAATACACCATTTCAGCACTAACTGGCTAAATAGCCTAATTTAGAAAACTTTATTATATTTTTGCTATGCCTTTTGATCTAGGGCTGGGCCATGTGCCGAAAAAGTCATCTTGAATTTTCTTATTGATATTCATCCTAATAAACACCAAGTCATTATTTATTTCTGGTTTAAACACTAACTTTTGGATGTGAGTGAAAACTGAAGACACTAGATGTTTATTTGTGGCTTTAAACTTTTCTTTATGGTAAAAATATGACAAACTATGGCAAATCTTACAAATGTAGATGTAAAGCATTAAAAGCATTGAGTGTTTTATTTGATGATGTAAAAAAAAAAAGAATACTGGAGGCAAAAAATGCATACCATAATAACAACTACTGTGATATAAAATTATATTGAATACAATGTGCTATTGCATCATGACAATCATTATTATTTTATTACCCAGCCCTAGTTTGATCTATTTGACCCAATGAGATCCTGTTACTTACATGTAGATAGTCTAAATGAATTCTAATACTGCGTGTTATTTTATTAATGGTGACACAGTATCTATCACACAGATGAAACAGCAGAGTTAATATAATCACTCTTAGAGTTCTATCAAATGCAATAGGTATCAAGCTGAAGCATATATCCATTTTGGAGCATTTGTTTCCACAAAGTCATAAATTTGTTTAATTTATCACAGGCAATAAAAATTCTCTCCCTTGCTCTTAAAAGAAGCACTTTCCAAACTCACTTTGCACTAAAAAGAAGCTCATAAAGATGTCCCTTCACACAAATTAGAGACAACAGCTACATATCACTCATCTCATTACAAACATGGAAATACTTCCAGTAGAGACATTAATCAAACATCAGAATGGATTAAAATATATTCAGTAAAGTCTTAAAATTGTCAACTTACAGTAAAATCACTGGCTGTTATGATGAACTCTCATAAATAAGAAAAATTCTCTGTCGTTGATTTCCCTTTTGATAAGTTGCAGAAAATTGCTTTAGTATTGAAGTAAAATCAACCTATACCACCACACTTATAAATTAACAACAAAATCTGATATTCATTTGGAAAGGTTACACCACGAGTAATTTGTTTCCTACACTCAGAGAAAAAAAACATCGATCCAGCTGCAGTTATATCTGGAAGAAGCACAAATGAAAGCTCCAATATATATTTGAGAGTAAGATCAGTCATGCAGAATCATCTTCCACTTTGCTCTCTAAGACAAACCTCATCTTGTCTTAGGAAGTCTGAGCTCATGTTGAATCATAAAACACTGCAGGAGCAAAGCACTACTTAACACAGATAGTGTCTGCTAGTTGAGGCAGATAAAACTAAAGAATACAAGCATCCTGTTTCAGGGAAAGTTTATTGGACATCATCTACTGTTTATATCAAATGTATCCTAGTTCCTATTTCTGTCTGAGCACGTTTTGCACTGTTGGGTTGCACTATAATGATACCATAATGAGTTATTCTCCCACACAGGATAAAAATACTGCTTATTTTTCTGAAACCTGTTTTATTTGACACTCCTTTATTGATACACAACTATAAATATACATATATAATTTTAGTCTGATCCCTGACTGTGTTATGCAACATGTTTTAGAGCCAGCAGACAGTGTACACCTGTTGCTTTCAGAGACTGTTACATCTTGTCTTGTCACCAAAATTACAGCTGTTTACCTTTTAGAGCAGGTGCCATAAAAAGCTATAAAAAAAATTTACACTCAGAGTGGTTCAGAAGTCCACTTGAGGAGCTTAGACGCAGATACATAAAAGATCATTGAAGAAGTGCATTCCCTACAGGCCCAAAATGTCCTCCCAAATCTGGGCAAATACTAAAATGTGGCCAGACAACTACACAAGGACATGCGCACACAGCACAAGTGAGAGTAAAGGAGATTATAGGAGACAAAGCATGTCCGCTAACCCACAGGACCTGTTTGGAGCGAAGTTTGAATGATTTGCACACGAGGAAATATATGCAAGGATGGGAAAAAACACTGCATGAGACTGAAAGGAAGTCTGACAATATACAAAACTTAGAAAACAGCAGAAATGACACCTGAAACACACAGGAGGATATCCATTACGCACGGGCCATACTCGTCTTCAATCAAAAAAAAATATTCATATCCTCATGATAAACGCATCTGAAAGTCTGCATTTCCAAAACTATGCAACCACTTCCCAGTTCATTTCATTTTACACACCTTCCAAAACACGCGGAGCGCGTTGCCTCCTCGAACGCGTGGACAGGTCCGCTCTGCCCTCGCGCGTCATATTTCCTTCCGCGAGGAGCCCAAATATAACATCCATAACGGTGATTGTAACCCACAAACTGCTGAAGCACCCTCTGAGCAGGACCGAGGTGGCGCTCATGTGATGAAACGGATTTAGGAAGAAGTTTGGAGACGAGGAAGGTTTGGAGTTTTATCTCGGCGCGTCAGCCTGGATAAAACACTCGGGCTCGGTGTTCTCCCAGATTAGGGAGTGGTGCAGACTCTGGGGGCAACTGTTAACCGGGATTCAGTAGCTGTAGTCACGTTGACATCCACCTGTTCCTGCTCAGAGCATTGAGAGCAACTGCTACATCCTGTTTTTTACCCAGTCCCAGGCAGAGAAGCAGAAGCCTGGCCTTGTGCGCATGGTTTACCCCTGTCTGTTTCATCTGCACACACCAGTGTTTCTGCAGAAATGGTCATTTCAAATCCCACTGCAACGCCACTGCTGCCTTCAAATGCACAAGTATTTCACATGACATGGGTTCAAAATAAAATCATCTAGACATAACTCACATGAGTGGACCAGTATTCATGCATGCATGGAGACATGCCACATGCACACACAGAAAGCCCCCACACAAATGAATAAGTCAAATCTTGTGACAAGGAGAAGTGGGCGTGTTGGATTATTACAACAGAACACAATTTCCTCATCAGTCTCCTCTCTTGTGCTGCTTATATTCAAAATGAGGAAATCAGCCTGTGAGAACAGCTTTTCTGCTACAGGTTTGATTATGCCCACATTTCAGCAGCAACACTGTATC
This sequence comes from Sphaeramia orbicularis, assembly GCF_902148855.1. NCBI lineage: Eukaryota > Metazoa > Chordata > Actinopteri > Kurtiformes > Apogonidae > Sphaeramia > Sphaeramia orbicularis. Next base: position 50,853,412 of record NC_043968.1, on the reverse strand, counting down.
TGAACTTTAGGAAATCATCCAAATATTCCATTTGAAAGTACATAACACATGGTGCATATCCCTGAAAGTGGTGGAATGCTGCGAAAATCTTCACAGTGTTTTGCTGTAGCGGTCTGCTGAGCCACCCACTCCACCGAGTGGAGGATGAGAAGTACATTGTGTCTTTACAGCCAACAGTTGGCGAGCTATCATCTGGCTCAGGACAGTGAGTCCTGACTTGGCCCCCTCCTCGTGGGGGAGGGCATCTGGAGTTTCCTTTGGCATGTCTCAGAGAGAGAGAGACAGAGAGAGATTGTATGTGTGCTTTAAGATCTTTGAGGAAAGACATTTATTTATTTATTTTTATCATAGAAAGAGATTAGTCTTATTGCTTTTTAAGGGCCTTTGTAAAGTTTAGACTTAAGTTTTAGCCTAATGACTGGGTTAAAGTTAGACTGGTCACATGACACATGAGATTGTTCAGATGAGACATGAGAATCTTCTCATATTACCAGAACCTCTCTATGTGTTTGTGTAGTACTTCTAAAAGAGAAAAGCCTCACAAATTGTTAGAAAGAAATTATGAGCTCATGTCACCAGAACTGTAGTGTCTGTGAAAATGTCTTAGAGGATCTTCCTTATGTGGCTATTGTGAACATTCTGGCTCACTTTTCAGTCTTTAGTACATAGCTTGTTAGATTGCATTTTTGCTATTAGTCACTTTTCCATAGAAACTGGAACTCTGAAACCCACATCAAAGTTGAAGCCAAGAAAGGAAGGAAGAGTTGTCCAATGGGAGGATTAAACCAGAAACACACACACACTGAATAACACTAAAAATGTAGGAATAGGATATGGGCAGGCAATATGCACGTAAAGATAAACAAATGTGCTTATCACAGGATGAAAACACCTAATTTACGCTTCTGTTATTTGTCTCTACTTTTCTCTGTCATTCCTTGCAGGCATGAATTTCCCATTGTGCTGTGCCATGACATTTTGTCTGTCACTGTGTCACTCCAGTCTGAGTATTTCTGTAAGACCCAGAGGAGTCAGCTGTCACAGTTACCTCTACTGTACCCCTGAATCAGTGGGGAAAGGCATTAAGAACAGAGACACTAAACATTTATTTAAAAGGAGGTGACTAATTGGTCTGACTTAAAGCTGCAGCCCTTGATAGTTTTTGCCATCTTTGTGCAGAAATTCCATTCAATCCTTCCACCTTCTGTGGAAATTGAACCTGTAACACAGACATTGGCTTGTATTTCTTGATTGCTGTTAAGATTTCGTCAGATGCAGCCATATTCGCAGAAGTCTGATCATCTATGTTTATATTTAGTCAGATAGCTGTGGATGCCATAAGATGAAGACATTCAACCTGTTTGTTGGCCTTCATGTGGCCATGTGGCGTAAGACTCTCATATGACCACACTGTCTCCAGATCAGCTTTGACACTCATACACATGCATATCTCTAATTGGCAAAAAGAGGAAAGAATACCCATGCATTCAAAGTAAAATAAAGTAACTAAAGTTTTCAGGTCCACAACAATAAAGAATGGATTGTCAGGGAGGCTTGTTTCTTCCATCAGAAAAATCAGCTATGTTCAATACACTATCATCCTAAATATTTTACACTACTCAGAAATCTACACATATAGGCACAAACATTCTCATCCCCAACCATGAAAAATGACTAGCATTATTAAATTGGCTGCTTCATTTACTCTCCATCCTCACAGTTCTGCTACAGACAGCCCTTATTCCGTCACTTACAGGGACACTACAGACTCACATTCATTCTCTGGAGAAAGAACACTAACCATATTAACAGCTTGTGGTTAACCCTGACCTTTAGTCTGTCCTCAACCCACATCCTCAACCTACAAGATTACCTTTAACATTATGTGGTTTAGCATTTTAACATCCACAAACTTGTCGGACTGTGAACATACTCCCAGTGTTGAGACCCCTCAAATATAGACTCACACCACACCCACCCGCAAACATGCACAGAGACAGTACACAACGAGGAATGTTCTAATTCTGGGGTCACAGTGACGGTGAAAAGCAGTAGGACGATGCTCATATTACTTCACATTCTTACGTTTAAGTTGATGCTGTCCATGCGTTTAAGGTGATGCAGTCCACCGTGGTGTTGGTGTGTGTCATATATGTGTGGATAAGCTTTATTTATGTGATAGGGTCAAACATAGTCAAATTAATGAGGCTCACTTCCATTCAAGACATAAATCTGCATATTCAAGAGTCAAGGCATTTTAAAGTTAGATTAAGAGAGATTAGGTATAAAGATTAGTTATGTTTAGAATTATTCTTGTTAGATTATTGGTTCATTTTCAATATTTTGTCATGTAGGTGCACAGTGTATGATGTTTGCCAAGAAAGGCAGAAGTGAGCCTAAAAAGAGTGGAATCTTACAGGTTTTTAACTGTATAAGTGGACAAATTAAGATGTTTTCAAAGGTAATGTTTATATGTTATTTTTTGATAGGGAAATTTAGAATATAGGCTTTTCTATAGGATGTAATTATGCAATATGAGTCAAAACATTACATTACTCTAATAGAAAATGAAGGTCTGGATTTATTTGGAGTTTTACCTCCAAACTAAGGTTGGGGGAATTAATGCAAGTCACTGCAATCTCCCCTTGAGTTGTGGAAATACAGCTGTGTGAACTGAGCTTCATGTAAGTCCCTGAATCTACTCGGTTTTTTCCACTAGATGCAAAGATTTACAAAACCACAACAATTAACTCCTCACCTACAACACATCAGCACAGAATGAGTAACACTGTGATAAATATAGTCAGTACATACATACTACATTGACATTTACATTCACTACATTTTAGTTTCACAAATGTGCAGATAACCTTTTCAGATCCTCCCCATATGTGCCTTTCATGTACCCCATCTTCTGGTTTTGATCCTCTCACAACTCTGACTACACCTAAAATTTAAATATTAACTTCTTAAGTCCAGACGTCTGTGTAATATAGTGCACTAAAAACAACACTGAAACTTTCCACCCACCACACTGATGAGAAAAAAAAAAGACTTTAATTAGTTTAAGTCAGACTAAACGTTCCAACAAAGTGAATCCTTTAAACCACAAACCACAGCAGCAAGTAAATGATGAAGAGAAAGTTAAGGTTTAACACTTTAAACTGATGATGGTTGCTTTTCTGTGCAGACTCTGAACTACATTATACAACACACTGGGTAGCACAGATAACACACCACTAATGCATTTGGTCATAAAAAACACAAAAATCCACAGTGACTATACATTTCCCAGTATAAAACATGTTCTGGATTGGAAACACGATGTTATAATTTGTGCAAAACCTGTATTCCATGTGATGTTTTTGAAAATATGTTATAAAAAATGTATAACAGGAGTACTAGTAGTTAGGAGTACTAGTACTAGTAGTAGAGTAGGAGTAGTTTAACCATGTGTGCTCACTGTGTTTTTGAGTGTACAGTGCAGCTATATGGGTCTATGATTATTAATTCATTACGGCTGTCATCACAGTGTGGGGGGTAGTGTCTGGACGAGAGGCAGGGTAACCATACAGACTGCTATATTATACAATACAGACCTAGTGTTTTTTATTATTCCTGCTTGATGTGTCTGCAGAAACAGGAGCAGTCATGAGTTATGCAGTCTGGGAGCCATCAGTTTGTTGCAGCCTTGGGTAATATTTTGAGAATATCAAGTTTCTGCTAGTTACAAATGTGCAGGTTATAGAGTGACCTGCAGGAGACATGCACCTGCACACTTTAACTTTAGGATCACAGTGCTGCATTTCAGTCTGAAGGCATGTGTGAATAAAATGCAACACTTGCTCTTGGAAACTAGTTAGGAAGTCAGGCTGAAATCAAAAGTTATGCATTTACATATATTTCACATTTATGCAGAACACTGTGACTATGCTGTTAAGGCCCTAAAGATTGTCATCAACCAGGTTCCATCATTACAGCATCATATACACAAATTCCTCTAGCTTCAAGGTATAAAACCCTGAATCATTTCTAGAAAACCTGGGTTAACGTCGAGGTACAGCTCATTAGAAGCTGAGCCTTGATTTCAGGAACAATCTGCTTCCTATTTATCTTCCAGCACCAGTTGCAAAAATGAATGATGTGCTGTTAGTCGAACACTATAAGGATAAGATTTCTTACATCAGGAGCTGCTAAACGCACTCTATTAAACCCGGGGAAACAAAACAAGTCCAAAGGCTTCATATAAAAAAAGCTTACCTAATTAAACATTAAATAAAAGCTTATTCTGTGAAACAAGTGCAAAGTAGCGCACCTCTGGAAAAGTCACTTACCTTACGCACTAGAGCACCAGAATAAACATATTCACAGGCATCCACACGAGCGCATCAAAATAACAAACAAAAAATCGACATCAGTTGCAAAACAACCGCAGCAACCAGTCCATGGACAAAATCAGAGATGCGAAAGCGACATGGCACTGCATTTCACAGCAGAAGAGACTGGTCCTTTGGTCCGATTTTCGATGGTGTGTCCCCCTTTCCGACAGTACGTGACGGACTAGTCCGCTCAGGTACAGTGAGCCACACACCCTCAGTTTGACAAACCGGGGCTGAGGGGAGATGGTGGTATCGCTCCGCCGGTGATGGAGCCTGAACTGCGCCTCAGACTGAACCTCCGGCTGCACAGGGACAGAGCCGCTGCACGGTTACGCATCCTGCACAGTCTGCAGGAGCGCAAATATTCACCCTGCGATCGGTGAAAAAATGTTCAACGCCGACTGTCACCGGAGCGGAGAGGGGCACTATTTTAATGTGTTGAGCAAGGATAAAAAAGATGTAAAGGGGCAAGCCGGAACAAGCCGCTTTTCGAGGCGTGGGCTGCCTGGTTTTAAAGGAACAGACCGAGAGGCAGAGGATGCGCTTCGACTTCGACAAGTGCGCCTGTCAAAAGGAAGTTCACACACATAAACACGCACAGTTCCCGCTCACTTTACTGCAGCCCTGCCTTTACAGAAGTGCACAAGCGGAAGAAAAAGGGTGCAAACAAATTCCCTCCTACTTTTATTACCGCAGATTTATGTATTTATCTTTTTACAGCCTCTTTGTTGCTGTCAGTTGTTCGTTTAACTACAAGGATGTGAACATCTTTTAAATATTTTGGTACAGTAGGTCTTAAATACCCCTTTATGTAAATAATCACCATATTTGATATCCATCAGTACCTTCTTTTTAATAATGATTACTTGATAGAGCCTTTGTACTTATAGTGGTTCTTAACACATCATCATGGTATCTTATTGCATAGTTTCACTTTGCCCATCACAGTGGACTTAATCTGTCATTTTAATGAGTCTCACAGTCTTATCAGGTCTGTGCTCTCACATGTCAGATTGGTTGTATACTGAAGTAATGATGACAGTAACTTCCTTGCTTTCAGACAAAAGGTTGAAATATAATTCCAGCTCATAATGTGATTCATGTTTAAAATTGATCTTGCTATATACTGCAGACATGGATCTTCTTATATCGCATTGTTATACTGTGACCTCAGCTGCATTATGTTTTTGAACAACACGTAATTTGCTGTTGAAAACATCTCATTAGTTTCTGAAAATTTCAGCTTGCATTTTTTTTCCTTTAGTACTGGTTTATTCAATACCGTGGCTTCATTTACTGTAATAAATGAGGTTCATTCTATCATTCACTTAACCTGAACCTTGTTTGTCAGTTTAATATGTGTGTGAGTCACTGTCTTGACAGACTACAATTATTATGTTGCACTAAAAGCAAAAATTAACATTTGACATCCCGTGTTTTATGTGGATCATAACACTTCTTATATCCTGCCACAGTGTCAAAGACACTTTGTGTATTTTTACTGTCACTTCAGAGTATGGATAAAACTGTTACAACAATATTACATTTTTCCCTGAAAAAGTAGTCTCATAACAGTCCTTATGTGGTTTTTCACTCCCTGTTGTCCATTGCTACATGGGAGCTCCTTCAGTTGATTAAACATGACAATGACCAGTGTTTGATTGTTCTTACAAAGCCAGGAAATGGACCAGTCTACTTGTGTAAGACACAGCTGTGCTCATTCCAACAAACAGCAGCAGTTTTTGAGAATCTAGGACAAACGGCAGTGGCTGTGATTACACCAGAGGAACCCAAATAAATCAAAATGTGCAACAATTAGTTGTTTATCCCTCAGTCATGCGTTGTTTTGTCTATGTCACATGGTCACATGTGGAGGCTATCCCTCCTCTATGTAAATGTAGCTGCAGGTTATAGTGCATCAACATAATGTGGAAATAATCAGTGGAACATTTTGACAGCTGTAAGCAGTAACTTCAAAGAGCTAATGCAAGCTCATTTGGTGCCCTTAAAATGCTTAGCTTTATGTATTTATTCTGTAAATGACAGTCTTAAACATCGTGTATTAGTCAGGGGTGTATTTGAGTTTGCTTACACAGAAGAAAATTAAACCAAACAATTCGTCCTTCCAAGCTTTAACATGTGCTCTTTAAAATAAGATCAGATATGGGTTCATTCATGTGTTTGGCCCTTTGTTTATGAGCTGAGGATACTCAGTAGTCAAAATGAATGTTTCAGACATTTTACATTACTAAAAGCGGTGCCTACTCCACTTATTCACAGCCTGAATCCCCCTGGCCTTCGAGCAGTCTCACTGGAATACCTGGGGACTTGAGACCTGCTCTGCAGTGATCATCAGTAAGTAGGAAAGCACTGCTCTTTTGCCTCCAAGCTCTAGTCTTGCAGATCATCTTCAACAGCCTTTCGGACTGTGGTTATGGATGTATGAAATTCAGCTTTCTTCTTCACCAGCCTCAGTGTGTGCGTAGTGTACTATGTTTCCCTCCATCTACCAACACACGTATGTCTTTCTTGTTATCATTTTTAGTCCTTCTGCTCATGGTCTTTTAAATTTTTTTCATCTCCTATTCATCAACCATCTAATCCCACCATCGTCTTATTTCATACCTTCCAGTCATTCATAATAGAATTGTACCGAATGACACATTATTGTGACTGACCTATTCCATGTGTCTGTGTGCTAGTATATTTGACCTACTTCAGAGAAATTAACATTAGATGCATAAAATGTCATTCTGAGGTGTTTTGACATCAGCTGGGCAAACCACATTCACATTTTGCGTTGCTTTGGATTAATATCTTTCATAATACCACCTATTCACAAATAAGAGCATGGTTTAAATGTAACCTGCTCACAACACTGTGCAGATTGTAGGAATATCTTTTACTTTAGCTTTACTATATACTTTTGTCTTTCTTTGTCACACCCACACATATTTGTGTTATTTCCTACACACCCACACTAAGGGTTCATTATTTGACTGCACACAAACACACAAACTGGCCAGCCAGCAACATCCTCAGATGCCCTGAGGATGGTAACAACTCGTGTTCCATTAACCGAAATGAGTGACAATGACATTTCTAGGCCGAAAGGATAAAAGATTGAGGAAAGGAGAGATGTAAAGGAAAGGAATGGAGTGAGTGAGTGAGTGAGTGAGTGAGTGAGTGAGTGAGTGAGTGAGTGAGTGAGTGAGTGAGTGAGTGAGTGAGTGAGTGAGCATGGAAACCCTCTCAGCCATGCAGGAGTAGCCACTCACTTATAACGTAATGCTCAGTGAGCTGCACAATCTCAGTCGGGTCAAACAGTGAAAGAATAGTCATCTGTGTCTGGCTGGCTGGCTGGCTGACCGGCTCATTTTACAGTAATTTAGAAATGAAGTAAACAAACATATGAACAAAGGTCAGTTGTAAATGCTTTTTATTTTCTTTATCAGGTATGCTCTACATTTGCTGCAGTAATTACAGGTAAATTCAACCAACACTATGTTTTTGATATTTTATTGTCTGTACTCTGCAGAAGGTCGGACTCTAATTTCCATCAGCCAGATGGAACAGTGAAAATGCAACAGTGTCTCTTAATCTGTATGACAGGAGACACTGTGTAGCTGTAATGAACTCATATGTGCTTTGGGATTTTGTTAAATCAGAGTCGCATCAGTGAATGCTATCACAATTTGACTTAAAGTAATACATTTCTGCACTTCCTGTCTGTCAAGCTGTAAAAATTAAAGAACCATAACGACTTTTTTTACTGACTAACATTTATGCAAAAACTGCTTTGTCAGCTTCAATCTGCAGCTTCCTCAAGCACATTTTCCAGAGTACTCTTACCATGAATGTCCTTCAGGTGGCGCCTAAGGCCTGGTTTGTGTGCAAAGTGTACAGCACAGTAGTTACATTTATGTGGCTTGTCCCCTGTGTGCAGATTGAGGTGATCTTGCAGCGTTGCCTTCTGGGAAAATGTCTTATGGCACAGTGGACATCTGAAAGGCTTGACACCAGTGTGGACGCGTATATGTCGTGTCAGGTTGCTCCTCTGGGAGAAGCTTTTTCCACAAACTAAACACAGGTACTGCTTGTGCTCCTTCAGGTGTCCAACATAGTTCTCCAGATGCTGGAAGACTCTGTCACAGCGTCTGCACAGGTATGGCCTCTGTACCAAAGGGTTATCTGCTTCCACTGCAGCTGCATGTCCATCAGTGCGACTCTTCAACATATGTGATCTAGAGAAACTAAGGGAGTCGTCTGACTCTGACAGAGGTGTTGCCATCATTTGTTGCTCTTCTCCTCCTTGTTCTTGTTCTTCATCCTCATCTTGATCCTGTGAACTATCCACCAGCCCATCGGCCGATGCAGGACTTTCTCTGGTTGTAGAAGATATAAGGTGTGTGAGGGCTGTAGTAGGATGCAGCTTACATTTCAGAGCACCTGTAATATGATGGACTTTATAGGAGAGATTGCTTGCAGGCTGGAAGCCTTTAACCTTCTCTGTGTCCAAGGTCTTAAGACAACATGCTGTGTCCTCAGATGTCTGAATCTCAGCTTTAAACACTTTCCTTTCTTCTCCAAATTCCCATGGTCCCTCACTATCCACCTTGACCCCTAACATGGATTTATTCACAACCACTTCCCTTTTCCCAGTACTTGCTGCCTGGACCCATGCTGTGCTGGGCTGGTCTGCATCCCTTTCCTCTTGTTTTATAATATTGGTGTGTGGCCAACCGCCGTCTGGCGTCTGGATATCCTCTTCCTCTGAGTGGCTGTCGAGTTTCAAGAAAGCCAATGTAGGACGAAGGTATCGGGAGAGGGCCTGAGCACACTTTTCCACCACCTGAGCCATCTGGAGCGCACTGGCGGCAGTGAGGTAGTTTACCAGTTCTCTTAGAGGGACCTATATAGAAGAAAGACTTGTTTTAACAGAGTAAAAGAAATGCAGGACATTTATTCTTGTTTTTAAACATAAACAAACACCTCTAGGAGTCCAGTGTAGCAGGACAGGAGCAATCTTTTCCCAATCTCCACATTGGAAACTACCCCGACACTCAGCTCGGCCCGACCTTCATGAAGCAAGAACTGGTCACGCAGGAAGTCAGAGGACGCCGCCAGAACCACTTTGTGACCATGAAAATGGAGAGGCCGTACATAGGCCCCCTGGGGACCACCAAGCAGGAGGGTCACATCACAGAAGCGATGGTCCTCCCTCAGAGCATTCATTTTACTGAGGATGGAGTCACCAAGGGTTGGGAAACGGAACTGAAGAGTGTCCGACTGGCCCGACATGATGGAGTGTCTGCACTGAGAGCAAAGTTTGTACAAGTTGGCACATTAATAAAATATGAATATTAAAATGTTTTGCATTGGAAAGAGTGGCTTTCAAGCATTGCATAATTATCTGTGAGTAATGGTGGGCTTAGCATGTTCTGTCAAGCTGTCATGTTGAGGCTTGTATGCTGTGGTTTGATAAGAAATGCAGTTGAAAACAAAATTGAAAACATTCAGTAAAAAGATTTCCAAACTGTGAGTAATGAATGAATCACAAAATAATGGCAGACGTTTTTTTTTATCTTCTAGCAAATATGGGGGTGTTTCTACTGAACTAAAATTTCAGTCGGGTCATATTCAACAATCTTTTTTCTGTCACTTTGCCTTAAGAATTTCCCATCACACAAAGACTAATATAGGCCACTGACTCACAGTGGTGGAAGAAGTATTTGGATTTTTATGAAGTAAATGTACTAATACTACTATGTGAAAATACTCCCCAGTATCACATTATCAGGTTTTTCCGTCAAGTACTGTGTTGATGTTTAAGGTTGAGCTCATTTGAACTACTTCTAATCATTCCTTTTACTACCACAACTGAGAACAATATTATTTCTAAAATTCAACTGCTCATTGACTCAACTTTATGATAATGCTGTTTCCAACAAATCCAAGAGAAGTTTCTAACCAGTTAATTAAGCATTAAAATTAGGAAGGCCATGAATCAACCCTTAACGGAACACTTAATCCTGCACTTAAGTCAGACTTAAGTCACAATTTTAGGACTTGAAGGTTACTTAACCAACACAGATGAAAGACTCGACTTGATGTTGACTTAGCGTTCACCTGACGAGACTTGAATTTGAGTTGTAACTAGACAAGTTGCCCTGCTTATAAAGATACCAAGAAGTCACATTTGGTTTCTGAAATATAATTTGTATTATACAGTAGTCTATTCAAGAAGGACTTTTCAAGAAGAATACATAATGAAAAGTCCATATAGCTTCACTCGTCACTTATTTGACCTGAACAATGACTTGACTTAAATAATTGACAGGTATGAGAAATATAAATGAAAAATAACTAAAACTGACACAAATGCAGCAGAGTAATAAGCACATTTACCTATAAGCTATAATGGAGAATGAAGTGAAAATACCAGAGTACAAGTAAAAATTTGCACTTAAGTACAGTATATGACCGTAACACTCACCCACACCACCAGACCTATATGGAAACTCATGCTTACATGCTATACATGTAAAGGCTGTAATGTCATCCATCATTATTCAACTTGACCTATTTCTACTAAGCTTTGGTTGTAACAGGACTGTACCACGTGACACACAGCGAGATCACATTCCCAACATCCTATTATAATCATCAATATGTAGTGTGCAGTTGGAGTAAATCCGTGCACCACAGCCAGAAAACAGTGGATGGAGAAACATGGATGATCCAGCCCCACCTTCCACTGCAGGCTCGTGTCCTGATGGTGGATCCAGAGGTGAGAACCGCAGCGGTACTCCACTGTAAACCACTACCATGAGACACGACAGCGGCTCTCTGTTTGACGCCTGCCAGTTGAACAATGACGCTGGCGGTGTACACATGCAAAAGGACGCATCTTTATACGGTGTGATGGTCAAACCCACTCCCACTGCGTCCTGCTGAGCTGGGGATCTTCAGATGACTGTCGCGTGCGTGGGAGCACATGGATTAACGTATTTAACCCTTTCACTCCCTTTACTTCACCAAGGTTCTTGCAATGGAAACAAATAACCAGGTGCTGGAAGTAATAATCAATAATCAAAATACTGCGATTCTGCATAATACTGGAATATTAATAACAGTTCTGCAGCAACGGAATGTAATGCTAAAAATGAACCGCGTGGTGGTGATAATGTTTTAATAATACGAGTCCCATGAGCACAGTAGTTAAATTAAATCTGTTTTTATTTTATTAAATAAAAAAAATAAATATATTCATTGGTGTGTCCTATAGGCTCCTTCTTTTTTGATTTGGAACCGTAACTCTGACCAATAAACACATAAATTCAATTGATTAAATGTAATTACATAAAAAAAAACATATATATGTGTGTGTGTATGTATGTATATATATATATATATATATATATATATATATATATATATATATATATATATATATGGAATAAAATATAAATACAATAATGAATAAATAAATAATAAATAGTGTAGTATTGACATTAAATTAGAACGTATTTAAAGAAAATAGAATGCGATTTGATTTCCACCATGCAATAAATTAAATTTAAATGAAAGCTGGTTTTATTTTTCAGTGATTTATTTCTTTTTTTTTTATTTTGATTGTCGTGCCCTATAGAGTACATCTTTTTGATTTAGAACCGTCAGAATTCTGCCGAATTCTGACCAATAAATAAATAAATGTAATTATATGTATATAGATAGATAGATAGATAGATAGATAGATAGATAGATAGATAGATAGATAGATAGATAGATAGATAGATAGATAGATAGATAGATTGGACTGGATTGGATTGGATAAAATATTTGCAGAAAATAAAATGCAGCTTGCTTGTTTACTAAAAATGGAAGAAAAAAAATCAATATTGACATTAAAAAAGTTCATTGTGTATATTTGTAGACTAACTACAAACTATATGTCAATGATTTGTGTGTTTTTGTGATTCAGTGTGCTAGATTTTGCCTTAGTTTACCAGGACATGGACTAGGCCTACTTCTTTATTTAGAAGGATACAGCAGATAGATTACACTAGGAATCTACAAATATTACATTTTGCTGAATGTAATATACTAAACCATTAGTCAATTATAACAATTACAGAATGGTCTATTGATACATGAGGTGATGTCGTTAAGAATAGATGAGAGACCAACTTGTTTCATGGCCTGTCAGTCCAGACAGCGGCAGAGACTCAGGCAGACAATCAAACATGGATCATGGGACTTGGGTCACTTTCATCACATTCATAATCGCATCAGTCATAAGTTAAATCAGAATAGCGTGCGTCTCATTGCAGTGTCACATAGTTCTTTTATTCCCAATTTACCTTACTGCAGATTATTTTACAAAGGCACTCATTGCTTTACTTTCTCTTACAGTCACAAGAAAGGATGAGAACAAAATAAAAAACCAGCATCATTTCCACAATTACACCATGAAAGCACCTTCTGCTTTTGACCTAAAATTCATTTCTGTGTAACTACTTGCTTTCAGTAGAATCAGGAAACTGACCTTTACAAGTTACTCTTCTTATACTCTGAACTGAGCAAAGAAGACAGACCAAAATACATCTTATTGTCACTTTTTAAACAACTCTCGTGGGCTTTCATGCTTGTCACCAATCTGGGGGAATCAGCACTTTAAACCAGAAATAGCTGTGCAAGATATGTAAGATAAATTATCTATATAGGGAGGGCTCTCTAATGTCTTTTGAACAATTAGTGGATAAATATAATTTGCCTAGGAAACATTTCTTAAATAATATTTAGAAATAAGGAATTACATAATTACACAAATTAAATCTACATGACAACCTTCTCTACCCACTATTGAAAGTATCACAAAGAACCTTTGCCATTACAAAGGTCTCCTGTCAAAATGTTATGATGCGCTGTTGGCAGGTACTAAGGAGAATTCTTTTTGTCATTTATCTGCTTGGAAAAATGATGTTCAAACAAAAATCTCAATAAAGGATTGGGTGAGGGCCTGTCTTACAGCTCAAACACCAACAATTAACACCAGGTTTAGACTATTACAGTACAAATGGTTATTTAGAACTTCTGTCACCCCTGCAAAACTACACCGTTTGGAAGGTCCAGTACTTGGGGTAGGGGGTGAGGTGGGCAGGCAGTTGGATATGGAACTGGATACAACAGTTTCATGTTCAAATTGTATGTTTCTTGTTGTACAATTGAAAATAAAAAAGACCTTGATCAAAAAAAAACAAAAAAAAACTGCACCATTTTAATCCTAACATTCCTCACATTTGTACTAAATGTAATAGGGAAATAGGCGCTTTGTTTCATTGCACGTGGGCCTGCGAGAAACTTCAGAATTTTTGGAAAGAGACTCTTAAGTTAATTTATAGATTTATAGAATGTATTATCCCTGTGTTTTGTGTATTTTGTACATCTTCCCTGAGCAGTTTCAAGTGATTGGAAGATGAAAGAAACAGTTAAATTTTTGTTTATTATAAGCCAAACAAGTTATTTCTTTGTAGTGAGAGGATATTCAAGGACCCACAGTGAACCAACAGATTAAAGAAATGTCTTCTAACCTGGCACTGGAAAAGCTGACGTACCTGGCTAAAGGAAAGATCAAAGACATTGATAAGATCTTGATACCTTTTTTGCAGTTTATAAAGGACTTGTCTGTATAGACCAGTGTTTCCCAACCTTTTTGAGCCAGGGCACATATTTTACATTAGAAAAATCACAAGGCACACCACCAAACAAAATTGTCACAAAAAGTGTATTTATTGAATGTAATGTAAATCTAGTTTCAATTTACTTCTTCAGTGTGAAACCTGGGCCTGTTTAATTGAAGACAAAGCCAATATTCTTGCAGGAATTGAAGAAAGACACACACAAATCTTCCTCAACAGCTCTGAGTCTCTCTCTTTTTTTGAAGGGGGAGGGGCATCGGGGTGCACGGGCAACATTGTACACAACATTGGAACAAGAAAGCTGAGAGGGGTGCATCAGTGACCCCTTGGACAGACCCCCGGGTTGAGGTCTGTTGTATAATAGCATGGGAGGCATATCCCCCCGTCCCAACTCGTTCGCAGGTAACTCACTGATTTGCGTATCACTCGTGAGGGGGGGCTTTATCAACAGAGCACACCGCATCAGGGCCAGTTCACTTTCACTTTTGTTTTGCAAAGGGAAACAGGAGACTATTGTTGCAGAGTGGATCATTGGTGCATGCAGTCGTATGTGTCTATATGACGCTGCTTGCTTACAGTACCAATCAGGTGAAATTGGATAATTTTCCACAGCACACCTGATGATTTCTCACGGCACACTAATGTGCCACGACACAGTGGTTGGGAAACACTGGTATAGACAATTAAGTTGTGTCTGTCAAGTATATTTTGTTGCTCTGGGAGTGGGTGCTATTGTGTGGGTGGGGGGTGGGGGATGGTAGGGATTGTTTTGGTGTGTGGGTGTTGTGGCAGGTTCCTATAAAACAATGAAAACAACAATAAACATATTGATGAAAAAAAATCTTATTGTGATGTCTTTACTGTCAAAGAAACCTGTGCTTACTTTGTTTCAGTTCCAGTCTCCTCTTGAGCTGTTATCAGCGGACTGAAATGTTTTGGGTTTTTTTCTCCATGTACCATTTTCATTACGTCTGAGCTCTAGTATTTGCCTGAGGAAAGAAAAGCTGTGTCACATCAAAATTGCAGGTTTCCTGGCTTTGCAGTTAGAGCTTTGACCAGCAACATATTGTACTTAATTCATGTATTTGTGAGATCATAAAAACATAGCAGGAGTCAAAATACGCTGACGTTCACAAGTTGCTGCTGTGACAGTTGAGACCAAAATATATCGCTGGAATGGTGCAAAGAGATTAAGCTGCAACAATATGTGATGGACACGAGGAAATCATCTTTGACCACAAAATTCTTGATATCTCTCAGTCATTTCATTTTCATCCCTTGGAGTTTGTCTTGTTGTGTAACAGTAGATGGTTACATTCTTTGGAAGTACTCCAATGTCTATGAACATTGAAAATCCAAGCTACAGTGAATGCTATACAGACACCCATTCTACACAGAAATAAAACCCACATGTGGTTTTTAGGGGCCATTAGAATATTTTTGATTCATTTTCTTAATGTTAACCATGGTCTGTTCACTCTGACTGATCTATGACTGATAAATAAATGAAATGGCCTCTCTGACCAACACCAAACATCCATACACCAGTGTGAGTAGCACTGGAAGTAAGGGGGGGTGAAGTGTCTTGCCGAAGCACTCAACAGCACATGACTGGGAGGGAGTGGGATTCTAACCCTCTGATTATTATCTTAGCCACAGCCGCCCATAATCACACAGTTATGGTGGAAGAAGTCTCAGCTGTCTCACAGTATAGTGTCCTGTCTCACATAACACAGCAGCGATGGCGCTTTAAATATATTTGACTGAAACTGAAACCGTTTCACTTTAAGTCAAATTTGAACCAATATTGTTCTAAAATATGTTAAATCTGCACAGAAGTATATATATTTTTTATACCTTTTAGATCACTTCTAGAAAATCTATTCAATTTCATTCCAAAATTTAAAAAAAAAAAATCCTTTTAGAGTGTTTTTACTGCTGCCATATGTCAAAGGGGATTGACTGTAAGGGTTAAATGTCTCTGGGATGTATAGATGTTCACTACTTTTACTACTGATCTAAAATGATAAATAAGTTGTAAATCACTAACCCCATTAATATTTTTTAAAAATTCAGGTAAATGTAGATCGTCACCTTTTCAGTGGTATCAGATGTGTTCTATTTGGATGTTCAGATGCTACATAGTGAATGTGGAAACAGGGGCATTATCGACAAATTTGATTCACCAATAAAAGTTTGATAAACGGCAGTGATTGTAGGCACTGGTTTTATATTTTGCAGAAAAAGTCATTCTTCCTTCTGTTTCTTTTATGTTTTTATATCATAACCTTGAATTTACATCTCTGTCAGTAAACTAAATACAGAAAATGCAACATGTAGAGGGCAGAATTTTAGCAAATGGTCATTCATCATTTAGGAAAGTTTAGACGTGGAAAAAAATTCATTTGGAAGTTACCACAAAAATAATTCGAGGTCTTAAAGGGTTTAAGAGCACAGTCTGGCTATTCTCATACAGTCTGTACTTTTGACCTTTACATTAAAAATAGGCTACTTAAACTAGAAGTGGGTTCTGAATGGACTCTTGGCTACAGGTCTGGTTGCAGTCTTAATAGATTTATTTAGTTATTTATTTATTTTATTTTATTTTATTTTTTTGAGCAATATAAGAGTACAAAGGAGTGGAATTACAGTGTATTCATTATACATTGCCTTTTATGTCATTTTCCCTCCATGCCCAAACCAACCCCAAGGTCCTCCAAGAAGAGGCAACAGCCGGAATAAGAACATTATAACAAATTCTCTGCACAGTGGAAAATCAATTGAGTACAAGCAGTAACAAATCTGTGATATACAAAAATAGTAACTGAGCCAACAGAAACAGAAGAGAATAAAAATAAATTAATTGATTAAAAATAAGAAAAAAAATAAACATAGCTTGTAGATACATGTGCCTATTTTAAAATATTTGGCATTAAATAGATGTATCAAACGTGAAAATAATTGATAGACAGAATGAATTAAGACAAAAAAACAACACCTAAACAAACACAAAATAGAGAGAGAGAGTAGAGTGGAGGTGTGAGATCAATGTGAAGGCAGAGTTCGTAAAGACTGAAAATAATCCAAAAAGATTGCCATTTTTAAAGGTCTAGATATGACCATGCCATGTCAATAAAGGCATTTTAATGTTTAAAGAGTGTGCCTTGGATTTTTCTTTCAGCTGATATCTACTTTTTGAATCCCTTTTTCCGAAGAGCACCTCGAACAAACTCTTTTTTTGCTCCAAGAAGCATTCCTTCCCATGAATTTTTATAAAGAAATTTAGTTGAGGAACCTTGTAGTGACAGTCTAATCCACAGGTGTCAAACATGCGGCCCGGGGGCCAAATCTGGCCTGCCAAATGGTCCAGTCCGGCTCTTGGGATGAATTTGTAAAATGCAAAAATTACACTAAGATATTAACAATTCTTTTAGTTCAGGTTCCACATTCAGACCAATTCAATCTCAAGTGGGCAGGACCAGTAAAATACTATCATAATAACATAAAAATAATGACAACTCCAAATTTTTCTCTTTGTAAATGTAAATATGTTCATGTATAATTGTATAATGTATAATTTTGCAAAAAATATGAACAACCTGAAATGTCTCAAGAGAAGTAAATGCAACTTTAACAAGATTCTGCCTGTTACTAAATGTTTTGTGTATTTGTAGATCCACTGTGATCTGTAAGTTATAACGTACATGTGTAAATGATAAACTGAGGCAGAATATTGTTAAAATTACACTTATTTTTTTTCAGTTTCTTCATGTAATTCATATCTTTTGAAAGGATAGTTTGTAGAAAGTTTGAGAAAAGTTTGGAGTTGACATTATTTATATATCATTATGTTATTATTTTACTGGTCCGGCCCACTGCAGATCAAATTTAGCTGAATGTGGCCCCTGAACTAAAGTGAGTTTGACACTCCTGGTCTAATCTTTTCTAATTTAAGAAAAAAACATAACATCCCTAAGCCACAGTGAAATAGACGGGGGTTTAGGAGATTTCCACGAAAACAGCAGTTTTAATGGATTTCAAGAGGATTTTAGAGAGTAATATTTAATAAATGGTCATTAATCATATGGTTTAAGGCAACGGTGTCCAACCTTTTTTGGCTTGTCACCCCATTTTAACATCACAAATTTCTGGTGACCCCAGATATTCAAAATGGAGACTTGTTTTTTTTTTTTTTTTTTTTTGCTAAAATTAATTTGTTTTTGATCATGTAATAGTTTGCTATACTATGTTGCAAATAAATATTAATTTTAGAGGACATTTAGTCTATATAATATATATTATTATGGACGGAGGCAGAAAAGCCAGGTGTAGATTACTGCACAAAGTGAGAATTTTATTTTCTTTGGTCAGGATATGTCTATTCAGTCCAGCTTGTATTTACAAGGCTGACAATTAATACTGAACAAACAAGAACTCAAACTATGAATTATGAAAGAGCTGCAGCATCTGAAACCGACCACAGTGAACATTTGAAAGATAAACAGTACCACAGTGCTTCAGTATCAGCTTCACAGTTTGTCATATCTTTTATGGATTGTGATCATCTCTATCAACTCACTATATATTTTTTTTAGTATTTTTTTTTTTTTTTTTTTTTTAGTTTTCATCAATTACTAGACCAGGGGTGTCAAACATGCGGCCTGGGGGCCAAATGTGGCCCGCCAAAGGTTCCAATCCCCTGGGATGAATTTGAAAAGTGTTAAAATTCCACAGTCAAGGCAGTGGAACTCATTTTAAGGTTCCACATACAGACCAATATGATCTACAGTAAAATAATAACAGCAGAATAACCTACAAAAATAATGACTCCATAATTTCGTCTGGATTTGATGTGAAAAAAATAAAAATTACATTGTGTTAGTAAATAATGACAATTTCAAATGTTTGTCTTTGTTTTAGTGCAAAAAATAACATTAAATCATGAAAATATTTACATTTACAAACTGTTCTGTAACAATAAAATTTGAAAAATAATCTGAACAAATATGAACAACCTGAAATGTCTGAAGAACATTAAGCACAATTTTAACTATTTTCTGCCTATTACTCAGAGTTTAGTGTCTTTGTAGATCTGATCTGTAATGCACATGTAGAAATGATAAGTTGAGGCATAATATTGTTAAAATTGTACTTATTTTTCTTGGGAAATTTCATTTTTTTCAGGTTATTCACATCTTTTTTGTTTGAATAGTTTATAAAAGTAAGTATTTTCATGATTTAATGGTTGTTGTTTTTTTGCTCTAAAACAAAGACAAAAATTTCAAGTTGTCATTATATATAGATTATTATGTCATTATTTTACTGGTCCGGCCCACTGGAGATCAAATTGGGCTGAATGTGGCCCCTGAAAGAAATTTTTTTTTTTTTTAAACAGCTTTATTAACCCTCTCATGCATGAATTATGAGAATATTAATCAAAATTTTTTTCTTTATTCCTCTTTAGGCATTTAAAAAACAATGAGATTATTATTATTGTTTTTTTTTTTATGAAGCTTTTTTTCATGGAGTTGCAAAAATGTGTGTTTAATTTTTAAAGCAATGAAATGTGTATTTACTGATATACTGTGTGAAAACTATGAAATAAAAAACATTTAATGCTGCTAATTTGATGTTTTCTCACATTTTAACATACACTACAAACAAAAAGTTATGGATATTTAAAATTTTTGGGCTATTTTTTCAAATGGGATTTTTGCACAGCGCTTTTTACTTTTTTTTTTATGTGAATTGAAACACATTTTTTTAAAATGACCAGACACAGTTTTATTTACAAATGGCAAAAATGGAAAAAAAAAAAGACAAAAAAAAAAAAAAAAAAAAAAGGAATATCCTTAACTTTTTGCTTGTAGTGAACTCCAATACTAGTCACTTCATGGAGATAATATGCCCCCCCCCCCAAAAAAACAACAACTTTTGTTGTTAATTACAGTCTAATAACAATAACAAGAAATTGATTTCCACTCAGACATGTTAGATTTGGTTTATCAAGAACAGCCAAGTTACAGTAATGTTATCAGTGTCAGTGCTTTGTGTATTGTGTTGGCTGATATGAAACTAAAATAACAAAATCTATGAATATACAAGAGAACAGCTGTAGAGTAACTGTCCACTGTAGTGACCACTATGCATGAAAGGGTTAACAACATTTGAGTATACAGCACAAAATTTTAAACAAACATCAAGATGTCAAAAGAGAAAAAGCATTTGAACATATAAGTTTAAGAAAATAATGCATAGATTTAAAAATACAAAGCATAAAATACAAATTATAATTAAAAAAAAATAGATAAGTAAATAAATAATAAATCTGACAAATATAAATAAATAAATGCAACAGAGAGTTCAGTCAGTATTGAAAAATTGTTTATAAACAGCCAATGTGTTAGTGCTTTTTTAAAATTTTTATTATTATATATGAATTCTGAAGATTTAATATAATTTTCAAATTCTAATTGTAAGATTTTAAAATTTGGGTGTGGCCCCTGAAAGAAAATGAGTTTGACACCCCTGTACCAGACATGTCAGGTGACCCCATTTAAATTTCAGCCGACCCCTTGTGGGGTCCCGACCCCAAGGCTGAAAACCACTGGTTTAAGGTTAGATGGAGAGGAAACCTCCTTAGTAAATACTATGCTGTTACCTGTGGTGTTTTCATAGTCATGTTTGATGTGATTTGGAGTTCTCTATTTGACTTTCGGGCTTTAAATGACACTATAATCGGGTTGTAAACTACAACACGGAAGAAAAGAGTTAGTTTCAGTGTCAGTGCACGGGGCAGATGAGGCATCCTGCTCCGCCCTCATCACCATCATCATCATCATAATCTGCCCTTATGAGGAGGGACACAGAGACACAGAGTAACAGGTCACCATTTTCACAGGAACGCTATGTCAACCAAAGTGTAGTGTGGTGGAGAGTTCCGGTGATCCAAACCCAGTGAGGACAGTGTTGGGGAACATGTGACAGAATGTTCGACTATGGAAGCGGCGGCTCTTCTGTTAACGGCTAACGGTGTTCGTTACGTCTGCGGCTCTGCTAGCTAACACCGCCCGGCTCAGGGTGAGCGGTGTCGGACTACGAGGACCCACCGACCAACGCTGACTCGGAGAAGTCGAGCAGCCACGGGACAACGGAAATAAAAACAGAGTAAGTTGTGTTTGTGTCCACCTTTTTAGCTGAAGTACTCACCGAGTTAGCAAGTCCATGAAGCAGAGAGGATAAGCTCCAGCATGTTTAACCCACAGCCCCTCTTATCAGAAAACTGTCAGCACACACATAGTTTAGATGCTTGTAATTCTGCTTCTACAACTTTTCACCCCTCTAATCTACATTCATTTGATGTTAAATTTAACCTGTTAGATTTTATAAGTGACTTGTGACACTAGCTTTGTCTATTAATTTAAAGCAGGGGTGTCAAACTCATTTTCATGGGTCACATACAGCCCAATATGACCTGACCAGTAAAATAATAACACAACAAACTATTAATAATGTCAACTCCAAACTTTTCTCTACGTTTTAGAATGTAAAAAGTAAACGTACATAATGATAATATTTACATCTCCAAACTATTCTTTAAAAAATGTGAATAACATGAACAATTTGAAATTTATAAGTGCAGCTTTAAAAATATGATGCCTCAGCTTATAATTTACACATGCACTAAAACTTACAGATCTACAAATGCACTAAACATTTAGGAATAGGCATAACATTGTTATAATTGCACTATACCACTACATATTTCTCTTAACACATTTCATGTTCATGTTTGTTCAGGCTATTCACCTTGTTTGTGAAAGGATAGTTTGTAAATATAAACATTGTCAACATTGTCATGTCATTTTACTTTTTTACACTAAAACAAAGAAAAGTTTGGAGTTGTCCAAACCTCTGTCCGTGTATGTGTTATTATGATAGTGTTTTTTTACTGGGCAAGACCACTTGTACGGTGGCCCAGAGGTGCAACAGGCCAAAAAATTATCTACGAGACAAAAAAAATTATCTACTACAAGAAAAAAAAAAGAGAACAGCCTAAAAAAATTATCCACTAGATGAAAAAAATTATCTACTACAAGAAAAAAAAGAGAACAGCCTAAAAAAATTATCCACGAGATGAAAAAAATTATCTACTATAAGAAAAAAAAAAGAGAACAGCCCAAAAAAATTATCCACTATAAGGAAAAAAAAGGGGGAGAACAGCCTAAAAAAATTATCCACTAGACAAAAAAATTATCTACTGCAAGAAAAAAAGAGAACAGCCCAAAAAAATTATCCACTATAAGAAAAAAAAGAGAACAGCCTAAAAAAATTTATCCACTAGATGAAAAAAAAAAAAATCCCCTATAAGAAAGAAAAGAGACCAGCCAAAAAAATTATCCTCTAAAAGAAAAAAAAAGAGAACAGGCAAAAAAAATTATCTACTAGCCCAAAAAATTATTCACTATAAGAAAAAAAAAAAGAACAGGTGAAAAAAATTATCTACTATGAGAAAAAAAAAGAGAGCAGCCCAAAAAAATATCCACTATAAGAAAAAAAAAACCATCATCCACCTTTTCAATTACGGGGGCGCTGTTTACCCGAAAGGTGCCTTGCTTTAAAATTAAGGCCACCACAAAAAATAAAAGGATAGGCTGAAAAATTTTAAGGCTTTCGGCTAATGTGGCTAATGCTAAGGAAGTACCCCACCGGAAGTGGAGGTCGTGCGCTAAAAAATAAAGTTATTTTAAAATATAGATATTTACATTAATATAGTTTGCAAAGCAGTTAAATGATTAAATACGGTTCCAGTGTCTGCTCAAGGTTAGGCATGGGCGTTAAATGGTTAAGGTTAGGGTTAGGGTATGGTTGGGGTTAGTTTTCAGTGGTAAATGGCCCTTGTGTGCACTGTGTGAAGGTTCCTTGCTAAGCTAATGCTAATGCGAAAAGTTGACAGCAACTTTGTGAACTACCAGTGCGAGTAAACAATTGTGTGATTACGGTGTTGAATTGTTCAACTGCCTGACATTCAATATCATTTTTGATGAATATTCGCTACAAGAAGTTCTAAAATTATTTTATTTTGAGAGGAGGAGAAGAGGAGCTTCCTGTGGAGCTCCACTGTCATGGCATCGCCCATTTGTTGAGAGACAGCGAGTGCATATTGCGACACCGACACCTGGTGCTGTGGCACCACGGTTCTCTTTTTTTTCTTATAGTGGATCATTTTTTTGGGCTGTTCTCTTTTTTTTTTCTTGTAGTAGATAATTTTTTTCATCTAGTGGATAATTTTTTTAGGCTGTTCTCTTTTTTTTCTTGTAGTAGATAATTTTTTTCATCTAGTGGATAATTTTTTTAGGCTGTTCTCTTTTTTTTTCTTATAGTGGATAATTTTTTTGGGCTGTTCTCTTTTTTTTCTTGTAGTAGATAATTTTTTTCATCTAGTGGATAATTTTTTTAGGCTTTTCTCTTTTTTTTTTTCTTATAGTGGATAATTTTTTTGGGCTGTTCTCTTTTTTTTCTTGTAGTAGATCATTTTTTTCATCTAGTGGATAATTTTTTTTAGGCTGTTCTCTTTTTTTTTCTTGTAGTAGATAATTTTTTTCGTCTAGTGGATAATTTTTTGGCCTGTTGCACCTCTGGGCCACCGTACACTTGAGATCAAATGAGGCTTTATATGGACCCTGACCTAAAATGATTTTGACACCCTTATTAATATCTTCAGTGTAATTTTTTGCATTTCACAAATTCATCCCTGGATTGGGTTCTTAGGCAGGCCCATGGGCCATATGTTTGACACCCCTGATTTGAAGTGTCAACTATTAACTGTCTCCACCATTAATCACTAATTTATAATGTGGTTTCAGGTTGAGGTGGCTTAATTTATACCCGCAGGTATAATTAGATGATGACATTTGGCATTTCTCAAAACAGACTGACATGTGACATGAAACCAAGACAGGAGTTGATCATAGACATGACATAAGAAAAGTAGGGATGCACCAGTACCACTTTTTCCAGACTGAGTACAAGTGCTTACATTTGAGTATTTGCCGATACTGAGTACCAACATGAGTACTTAATAATACCATTACTGTTCTTAGTTACTTTTGAAAATGTCCTTTCTTGTCGTTGTCATTAGTCTGACTGTAACAAAGTGCTGCTGCTGACATTTAATGCGTTGGAATGAGTGTTTATCAATCAATCCACCAGGGGGCGCCGCTCTTAATTAACCATACTGACAGAATACTACGAAGAAAAGTAAAGTTTTTTTGAGAAGAAGTAAGTCATTAATAATAAACATGGAGACAACAGAGGTATCACTAGTGTGGATACTAATGTCATAAATATGTCAGTAGTTTTTCACTAACTCACACAGTGGCTCTTTGAAAAGATCCACTACCTCCACGGTTCCCAGGGGTATTCTCTGTCTGGGTACGCATCTGTGAGCGCCTGGAAAATGGATGGAATGGACACAGAGGATGGACAGAACACTCTGTCCGTATCCTTCTATGTCTTTAACATTACTTGCAGTCAGCACTACTTTTGTCACTGTCATTTATTTTGAAAAATCTCCACACTGCTGACATTACTCCTCTGCCACGTACCTGCTTTACTTAACTGCGAATGTCACACTGCTGCAAGTGGTATCGGTGCGGTTGTATTAGAGTACGAGTACAAGTACACACACTGAGTATCGGACCCGATACAAGATACTGGTATCGGTATCGGTGCATTCCTGAAGAAAAGTGCTCCAAGTTCCACCATTCAGGGCATAAAAGATAAGAGAGAGATGGGTCAGTAAAAGAATAATTGAGATAAAAGATGAAAATAAACCTTTTGATTAAGACCAAGGTTAAAAGAAGGTTTTAAACTGTGTGTGATGTTATTATCAGTCCAAAAAAGCATCAGGGGTTGCACGTCTGACTCCGGCTTCTATGCCACACCCTACTTTTCAGTAACCCGGTCGTCTGAGTTCTCGGTCAAATTTTCTCCCGAGGCAACACTTATTACTTCCCGCTGCGGTCCAGACATTAGCGTGTGTGCTGCGGCTGCTCTTACACCTGTGCTGTGTGTGTCAACGTATCTTGATGTAGCTCTAGTGTGATTGGTTTGGTGCAGCGTTACTTAATTATGATTGGCTGCTCTTATGTCTGTCAGAACATTGAAGAATGAATTCTATCGAAATTGTATCGAGCATGTCTCATATTTCTATCGAAGAAAAGTTATATTGCGATATATATCGTTAGTGTTATATCAACCAGCCCTACTACTGGCTGTGCAATACATTTACATCTAAATTCACAGTACAGAGTGAAGGTCAAAACAAAAAGAAAAACATATTCCAAAATAATAAAGTCTGACATAATCAAAAGACGTACGGTTGCATAATAGCTGTACTAGAGAGTAATATTGGAGATAAGATGTTCATGCTTAATTTAACAAAGATTGTTTTTGCACAGTATGCATTTATAAGGCTTAGTTTAGGGTGCAACTCACAATAATAAGGCTTTTTCCAAATTATTTGAGTTGAAATTAAGTGCTTATTCTGTAAAATGTTCAAACAAAAGTGGAGGCAGTCATTTTGTTGAGGGTAGATAGAATAAATATTGGAAACATCTTCTTTACAATACAACGACACATAAATTTGAAGCCATTTCAGTCAAAACTGAACATTATAATCTTAACAAATAGGGCTGGGTAAAAAAATCGATTTAATCGATCTTAGATCGATTTCGTTTTAATTTTGCGTAATCGATTAATAGTGGATGAGATCGATTTTTCACAGCAGGACCGGGAGTACGTGGAAGCGCGACCGGCTCCGTCTTGCAAACCCCTGGGGAAGATATCTTAGTCTCGCTTGCGATGGGTCTGGCGCGGAAAAGACATGGAGGAAGGGTGGGGAAAACCCCTCCACTGGACGTCCTCCCGGCCTCAAACTCGAACCCGCAGTGTGAAGGAACTGGCCGCCCGGAGGTTCTCCGAGGTGAGGCAAGTCGCTGAAGTTGGTCGTTCTTGGAATGATAACTTGGACCCATACTATCACCTATGGCTGAGTATGGAGTTAGAGTAATAGTAAAACGACACAGTCCGCTGACCGCTATACTACCCCCCCCCGCTCCCTGACCAACAATCACGGAACGCAACCCCATCCCCACGCCAGTCATGGAGTGCACCCCCCCCCCCCCCAGTGAGTAGCCACCAGCCATAAAACACAATAAAGATGATGGAGAAGTCTGTTCTCAGCCACTGTAGAAACATGGGAATATTTCTGTCCCGTTCATTATTTAAGAGCAAATTCAGCTACTTCCTGCTGAAATGTCATATTTATTTTCTTTCTAATATCAATATTGATACCACTATTGATGTGTTGCATGACTGCAGTAGTCAAATAATCAGGTTACAACTCAGAATTGTACTTTGGTATCACTAAATTAATCTGAATCAATCAATTAATACTGAATCAAATCGATATTGGATCGAATCGAATAGAATCGAATCGTGATTAATCAATTCAGAACCTTATGAATCGAAATCGAATCGATTATGGAAATTGGCCATGATACCCAGCCCTATTAACAAATGTTATTTTTGCACTGCTGCTAGGCCTATATCGCATTATGTTAGTGTTATCTATGCTAAGAAATGACATATTGGTGAATATAACAATTTTTCAATGGATGCTGATTTTGTAGGTACAGTACAGGCCAAAAGTTTGGACACACCTTCTCATTCTTCGCATTTTCTTTATTTTCATGACTATTTACATTGTAGATTCTCACTGAAGGCATCAAAACTATAAATGAACACATGTGGAATTATGTACTTAACAAAAAAGTGTGAAATAACTGAAAACATCTCTTATATTCTAGTTTCTTCAAAGTAGCCACCCTTTGCTCTGATGACTGCCTTGCACACCCTTGGCATTCTCTTGATGAGCATCAAGAGTTAGTCACCTGAAATGGTTTTCACTTCATAGCTGTGCCTTGTCAGGGTTACTTAGTGGAATTTCTTGCCTTATTGATGGGGTTGGGACCATCAGTTGTGTTGTGCAGAAGTCAGGTTGATGCACAGCTGACAGCCCTATTGGACAACTGTTAGAATGCATATTATGGCGAGAACCAATCAGCTAAGTAAAGACAAACGAGTGGCCATCATTACTTTAAGGAATGAAGGTCAGTCAGTCTAGAAAATTTCAAAAACTTTGAATGTGTCCCCAAGTGCAGTCGCAAAAACCATCAAGCGCTCCAACGAAACTGGCTCACATGAGGACCGCCCCAGGAAAGGAAGACCAAGAGTCACCTCTGATGCTGAAGATAAGTTCATCTGAGTCACCAGCCTCAGAAATCGCAAATTAACAGCAGCTCAGATTAGAGACCAGATGAATACCACACAGAGCTCTAGCAGCAGACACATCTCTACAACAACTGTTAAGAGGAGACTGCGTGAATCAGGCCTTCATGGTCAAATAGCTGCTAGGAAACCACTGCTCAGGAGAGGCAACAAACAGAAGAGATTTATTTGGGCCAAGAAACCCAAGGAATGGACATTAGACCAGTGGAAATCTGTGCTTTGGTCTGATGAGTCCAAATTTGAGATCTTTGGATCCAACCGCCGTGTCTTTGTGCGACACAGAAAAGGTGAACGGATGGATGCTACATGCCTGGTTCGCATGGAGGGGGAGGTGTGATGGTGTGGGGGTGCTTTGCTGGTGACGCTGTTGGGGATTTATTCAAGATTGAAGGCAACCTGAATCAGCATGGCTACCACAGCATCCTGAAGTGACATGCCATTCCATCCGGTTTGCGTTTAGTTGGACCATCATTTATGTTTCAACAGGACAATGACCCCAAACACACCTCCAGGCTGTGTGAGGGATATTTGACCAAGAAGGAGAGTGATGGAGTGCTGCGCCAGATGACCTGGCCTCCACAGTCACCGGACCTGAACCCAATCGAGATGGTTTGGGGTGAGCTGGACCGCAGAGTGAAGGCAAAAGGGCCAACAAGTGCTAAGCATCTCTGGGAACTTCTTCAAGACTGTTAGGAAACCATTTCAGGTGACTACCTCTTGAAGCTCATCAAGAGAATGCCAAGAGTGTGCAAAACAGTCATCAGAGCTAAGGGTGGCTACTTTGAAGAAACTAGAATATAAGATATGTTTTCAGTTATTTCACACTTTTTTATTAAGTACATAATTCCACATGTGTTCATTCATAGTTTTGATGCCTTCAGTGAGAATCTACAATGTAAATAGTCATGAAAATAAAGAAAATGCAAAGAATGAGAAGGTGTGTCCAAACTTTTGGCCTGTACTGTATGTTGTTTTTATAGCCAGGTCAGTTTATTCTCTTCAGTGATACAGCTCAATTTCCAGTCCATGCATTGTAATATTTCAGAAATGAAACTGTAAATTGTATACAGTCAGTTGGAGACCACAAACTGTTGTGCAATTTACAAGGGAGTTTTTTCTCAGTATTTATCCATTAAGGCTATTCTTAACACTTAACAGCTTTTTAGATATACTATTTAAATACTCCAATCTTGTCTAAACTTGTTTTCATGCTTTAAAAAGCAGATTCAGAATGACACCAGTACTGAATCATTAGACTTCCTTTACAGCTGATTTTGCATGTTTTTGTTGGTCTTTTACTGGAAGAACATGAGCAAAGAGAAATAAATGTTGACAGTTATGGGGAAAGTACATTATTATTGTGTCATGTAACATTCTGCAACTGAAATTCAGGTCACGTACATATGAAGATGTGCAATGTCAGCTGCTGCAATGGAGAAAATGGTCTGATCTGTCAAATGAAAAAAATAAAAAATCACAGTAAAGCTGTACCGCTGCTCTCACATTTTAACCAAGGTATTGTTCTTTAATGGTGTTAGGAATGAGATCTGAAAGCACAAGCATACAAAAAATGTGTTGTTAGGATAAGATTCAATATGAATGAGGCTGCGATTCCCAGAGCCTTAAGTGTTACTAAAGCAGTCGGGTTTTATGTGCCTCCAACAAAATCAACATTAACAGTCCAGCCTTGGTATGCTCCCATTTTGCAGCCATTCTTGTTTTTTCTGCTAGTCACAGTGATTTAAAGGTGGGGTGGGAGATGTTTTCCTGGAACATTTTTTGCTATATTGCTTAAAATCCCCTTCACACCCTGATTACAACCCATTAATTAAATGCTCTAACACAGAAATAAAAAAATTTAGTCACCTGTGATACGGACAGGACTGGAAAAACACCATCCAATCATTTTAACCAGCCCATCAAAACGACTGAATGGTGATATGTCTATCAAACTCAACTGTCATTTGTCCCTCCCCCCTCTGCGCGTGCCCCTCTTCGTGCATGAATTGTGCATTCTCAGAGGCTTGGAGCACTTATACAGGAAACAAAGCTAGAGCCAGAGCTTGGCTATATTAGTTATATTAGGATGGAAAGTTCAC
The DNA here is from genome assembly GCF_902148855.1 of Sphaeramia orbicularis. Taxonomy (NCBI): domain Eukaryota; kingdom Metazoa; phylum Chordata; class Actinopteri; order Kurtiformes; family Apogonidae; genus Sphaeramia; species Sphaeramia orbicularis. The sequence goes on along the minus strand of NC_043968.1, from coordinate 50,823,880 downwards.
AGGCAAACTGTTTTGTTAGTAACATCAATCACTAGAAACTGTAACGTTAGCCAGATAGGCATGAGTTGCCAAGCGGAGCCAAGTCAGAGCCATGTCATTACGTCATAGTAAAACGTGATCACGTGACTGGGTCTGGAGCAGGAGACGCTCGCCCAGAAGCAAGCATTGTTCTTGTGTTTACAAGCTTATATTGCAATCCACAGGCGAAAAACACAGATATTCACTCTGTGGCAAGTGTCATAAACATAAATATGTGGGTTTCTATATGACATATGTAGAAACATAATGCAAGGATAGTCTGTAAACAGATAATTAGTGAGGTCAGCAGAACAGTATTTTTACCCAAGTTTATGTGAGGTATAAGAAAACACGGACAAAATGAACTTTATGCATTTCAAATGGGTTTATTCACACTGAAGTAAAAAAAAAAAAAGGCTCAAATAAACAAAATGCTTTTAAAACTTCACAAAAGGGAAGAAACATTAAGTAAAATCCAGGTGCTGTTGCTGTGAATCTGCCTCCTCGTCCATGGGCAGCAACTGTAAAGAACAAAATAAAGAAACCATGCTTTAATTTGACATGTTCTCCATAATGTGGACAATAACCCTGTCTACTGGAACACGGTTCAGTTAACTATTTGGTTCAGTTCTGCCTTTTATCAACCCACCGAAGAAACAGCATTTCACAGAAAAAAACAGAAATGTTGTTGTTAGCTTGTTGTTAACATACCAGCAGCTAGTGGTTTAACGTCCATAACGTTTGTAGCTCGCTTTAATCTCTAAAGTCGACATTTTGTGAGATATTAACCATGCGTTTGAGAAACAAAACTTACCAGTATCGTATGCTGCTGTTTGAATAACAGACTCGTCCACAATCCAAAGCCTCCAGTCCATGTCTGCTGTGTCTAAGTTCAGTGCACCGGTAGTCGGATTCACCAGTCCCCTAAAACCGAGTCCAGCAGGTCCAAATGTGTGGTTCTTTTCTGATGTCTGCTGTGTCCAAGCTGTCTTTTGTAGTCCCTGTAGTCCTTCTTTAACTTCTTTAGTTTGTTTAGAAGCTGGTCCAGGGTCTGGTCATAGGCATCTCTCTATATTTTTTTGAACACCGGCTTTATGCGAGAGGCTCTCTCCATCTTGTCTTGGACTTCGGATGAAGACCACAGTGCCAGAAAGCACTGGGTCTCCTCCTCTGTCCACTGCTGCTTGTGTTTGCATCTATAACTCTTTCTCTATAAACTAAACTAAACTAAAAACACAGTGGTTGTAGTTTTAATAATGGTGGTTCATAGCTTTTGCTGATCCCATTTGGGTCTGTAACCCCGCCCACCGATGATGCAGGGGATCACGTCATCAGTTCTTAGTCTGGCCCCTGTTTAGCCCAGCTTAAAGTTGGTACCTGCCTGGAACCTGTTTGGAACCACTTTGGAACTGGTTTTGCCAGTGCTTGGGCGGTGGAAACACAAAGAACTGGTGCTAAGTTAGGCACTGGCTCTGAACCAGCCCTGGAATCAGTTTGGTGGAAGAGGATAATGAGGTATGCATGAATTGGGGCCAGGGCTGTGGCCGGGGCTGGGTGAATTGATGCTGTGCAGTGCTTGTGAACCCTCGGGAACAAGCATTGCACATGCCCGTACTCTGGAGGTGTGGCTTTGAGGGAATGTCTGAAGAAAGGGGTTTTGTAAATTGTGTGTTTTCAAAATGTAGCTTGGTCGAACTGTTTTTCTAAGATCTCCTACCCCACCTTTAAGGACATGAGCATGTACTTCACACCCAGATAAAGGAAATGCCTGCATACAGCATATGCTCCCTCTCTCACTTTCAGTGAGAAAGATTAATACCTGTGGTTTTTTTACATTTCGTTGGTGACGTAGTGTGAATTTTTTGAGATGCTCACTAAAGGGCATTTTAATGGGAGGTACCTACTTGTCATAATACCTCAGACACGTGTTTGAACACTCAGATATGATATTCTAGGATTGGAGTTAAAGCTTTAGATCCTCTCAGAGTGAATAAAATGTTCACCTTATGACTATCATCTAAACTATGTAACTTGTGGGTCCCTTTGAGGGAAGTTTCTCTGACCACGCTGCATGTAGTTCTCAGTTACTCACACCCATTTTTTTCTTTTGGGGGAAAAAATGTGCACGTGTTAAGTATTCTCATTATGAAGGATGGTTTCATGAAGAGTGAACAAAAATGCTAATTCTAACACTGGCACACAGAATGTATGCAACAAACAGAATGAGTTTACTACATCCATACATGTATTAAATGTAATTTTTTTTTGTTAGATTCACTTTATCCTTTAACTCATGTGCACTACCAGATGGACATTTTTGAGGAGGTGTAAATACACTTAAATACGCCACATGAGTGCTAATGCCACATGTACTTTAGACACAGCTTTCTGTTTGCATGCTGAGTAAAGGTTACCTTAGACAGAAAGATCAATAACTTTAAAACTGTCCAGCTTTTTATACTCACTATATTTCTACCAACTTAATTTGTTTCAAACCATAGGAAAAAGGGATTATCTTTAGTAGCATTTAAGAGATTGTCAACACATGCCACACTTTAGTCTAATTCATGAGAAATGGGGTAGCTTGTAAAAACACAAATACTTATGACTCAGAGCGAAAATGATGTAAATCTCTTGTTACTATATTCAAGATTAATTCCAGACAAAATCAGAATTAAATAATCAATATGTAGTGATCACTGATTAATTATTTAAGTAAATTGTTCATGGAAAATGCCACACATTCTCTATTACCATTTTTTTTTTTTTTTTTTAACAATTTTTGTTTATTTCTTATTTTTATCAGTATAGTACAACCTGATCTCCTCAGGCTTAGGAGCAAGAAAAAAACACAAGAAGAGAAAATAAATGAATGAAAAGAACAGCCTGCGTTGTGTGTCAGAATATGTTCCCTTAATAGACACATTTACTATTCCCAGTTTTAACTGTAGATGCTAGAGGGAAGTGCGTAGGTTAGAGGTTTGGACTGAAGACATTACTTTTGGCTTTAGGATTTACTGTGTGAAGGGGACTGAAAGTGACACAAACTAGCAATTTCTGCTTTTCACAGTCAGCTTGGACAAACTGTAGTAGTCTTCAGCACTGACAGGAAACCTTTCTTTGTATAAGCTGTGAGATGAGAAGTATGAAATATAGCTGTATTTTGTGGCATGATGAGCCTGGCTGTTTAAAAGATATGAGGCCGCTGATGCCATTGTGATGACTACAATTATTGTCCTAACATTAGTATGTATATACCACTACCTGGACTCTTTTTCTTCTGTAGAATTTTTACTGTTTTGCCTTAAGTGAATAAGTAAATGAACTCTTTTACCACACTAGAAAAAAATATTCTATAAAGATAAACTAAATCTGAATTACAAGTCTAGTGACCGACTTCTGTTGATTTGGTTGAGGAACTTGTACAACAGAAGAAGGCCTTTTAGATGCAGAGTGGACTGTGGAAAGACTCCAGGATTTCTCTTATCTAGAGGTTTTTGTTAAATTGGACAACTTGCAGCTCTAATTGGAAGGTTTCATTGGGATTTGATTTCAGAATTTGGTTAGAAATGATGAACATTTTAATGCTATGAAATAATGTTGACTGTGTGAGGCGTTCAACATACACTATATTACCAAAAGTATTGGCTCACCCATCCAAATAATCAGAATCAGGTGTTCCAATCACTTCCATGGCCACAGGTGTATAAAATCAAGCACCTAGGCACGCAGACTGCTTTTACAAACATTTGTGAAAGAATGGGTCGCTCTCAGGAGCTCAGTGAATTCCAGTGTGGAACTGTGATAGGATGCCACCTGTGCAGCAAATCCAGTCGTGAAATTTCCTCGCTCCTAAATATTCCACAGTCAACTGTCAGCTGTATTATAAGAAAGTGGAAGTGTTTGGGAACAACAGCAACTCAGCCACGAAGTGGTAGGCCACGTAAACTGATGGAGTGGGGTCAGCGGATGCTGAGGCGCATAGTGCGAAGAGGTCGCCAACCTTCTGCAGAGTCAATTGCTACAGACCTCCAAACTTCATGTGGCCTTCAGATTAGCTCAAGTACAGTGCGCAGAGAGCTTCATGCAATGGGTTTCCATGGCCGAGCAGCTGCATCCAAGTCATACATCACCAAGTGCAATGCAAAGCACCGGATGCAGTGGTGTAAAGCATGCCGCCACTGGACTCTAGAGCAGTGGAGGCGCGTTCTCTGGAGTGACCAATCGTGCTTCTCCATCTGGCAGTCTGATGGACGGGTCTGGTTTTGGCGGTCACCAGGAGAACGATACTTGTGGGACCGCATTGTGCCAAGTGTAAAGTTTGGTGGAGGGGGGATTATGGTGTGGGGTTGTTTTTCAGGAGCTGGGCTTGGCCCCTTAGTTCCAGTGAAAGGAACTGTGAATACTTCAGCATACCAAGACATTTTGGACAATTCCATGCTCCCAACTTTGTGGGAACAGTTTGGAGCTGGCCCCTTCCTCTTCCAACATGACTGTGCACCAGTGCACAAAGCAAGGTCCATAAAGACATGGATGACAGCGTCTGGTGTGGATGAACTTGACTGGCCTGCACAGAGTCCTGACCTCAACCCCATAGAACACCTTTGGGATGAATTAGAGCGGAGACTGAGAGCCAGGCCTTCTGTCCAACATCAGTGTGTGATCTCACAAATGCACTTCTGGAAGAATGGTCCAAAATTCCCATGAACACACTCCTAAACCTTGTGGACAGCCTTCCCAGAAGAGTTGAAGCTGTTATAGCTGCAAAGGGTGGACCGACGTCATATTGAACCCCATAGACTAGGAATGGGATGTCACTTAAATTCATATGCGAGTCAAGGCAGGTGAGCAAATACTTTTGGCAATATAGTGTAGCTAAAATGTCAAGTGTGACTTTGCACCATTATGCATCATGCATGGTGACAGCTCCATATTCCCTCACAGGGAAAGTGATGTAATGTTAACTTTGCACTGTTGTTCTTCACTATGCACTGAGCTGAAGGATAGCTCGTTGCAATTTTGTTGCCAGCAATTTCATTGCAACTGGTGTAGTGAAATAACACCTATTCTATTCTATTCTATTCTATTCTATTCTATTCTATTCTATTCTATTCTATTCTATTCTATTCAGAGTTTTGGCTGTTCTTTTAGATTTATTCTGTACCTCTGTGCAATAAGGGGAGTTTTCTCTGTTTACTTCCTTTGTATGTTCATTTAACTTCATTGTACTTTATCTCAGCACAAAAAAGAAATAGAGATGAAGAATTTTACCTACAGATTGCATTGGTTACACTGAATATTGTTTAAAGTTGGATGTCTGTGCCAGTAATCCTAATTAAAGTCAATATATTTGGTCAAACTGATGCACCTTGTCATTATATAGTATAGTCTACAGTATTCTATTTCTGTTAAGTACCTGACTGTATTATGTATTAGAACTATAGAGCATTTTAAGGGCAATTTATTCATAATTGCAAAATATCCAGAGGAGATGGGTTCAGTGATCAGCAGTGAAGCCGAGCAGTTGTAAAGGTCAAAATGTGGCAGAGTTGATAGCTCAAACCTAATTCTAACCATAATCCAGATAAGACAGAGCCAAGAACTGGTTAACCCTGTGACCGATAAGCATTTTGGGTGCGTTAAAACACTGACAAAATGTCAAGAGAGCCGTACTTATACTGAACTTCTGTTTGCCAGATATCAGTAGTCTTGTATAATCCTCACTTACAGCTTTTAAGGGCTTTTAAGCCCCAAAATACTCACAAAGGTCATTGTAACTGTATCAAACATTTGAGAAAATTAACATCAGAGTAGACTGACTTAAAACTACTATATAAAAAGGAATCTGTTTTACTTTTAATGCAGTTTAAATTCATTTTAAATGGAGACTGTAAATGGTATTTGACTCCAGCCACTAAGATGGATATAATACAAGTCTTGCTGTAATATATCAGTTCAGAAAATAGTTTGATTCCATATGGCACTATTTTTAGTGTAGTATCATCTGTTGTTTGTTGTTGTTTGTAATTCCTCCGCCAGTAGTGTTTGTTTTTGCTTTGAGCATGTTCAGACTTTTGCACTTCCTCTTCATGGTTCTTGACTCTTATCAGCTGATAGTACCACCCTTTGTTTGACCGTTCAGCACCAGCAGGAAACACAAAGCATTGATGCTGTGTTGACATTCTGAAGTGTGTAGATTCTGAAGTGTAGTTTATCATTGTAGTTGGGTGTAACTTTGATAGCAACCACTTAGTTAACTGTCACTTTGACTACAGTGATGAACAGGAAGGGATGTGAGGAAGTTGCTCAATACCCACCTCAATAAGAAATACATGAAAGCAATTTTGTTTGACACCATGTCTTAAATATCTATATGTAACTGTGTTTAGTTTTTTTTTTTTTTTTGAGACTGGGGGAAACACACTTCAGACCTGGTTAGATAAGGAAGTGGTAAGATTTTTTTAAGCTAGTATCTAGATGTGCTCAAGTATTTTTATAAATAACAAACAACAACATTTACTACCTAGTTAATATTTCTCTACGTTAGAAAAAAAAGACAGTGATGTTGGAGACAACTCTGTGTTATGTAAAGCTCTATGTAGGAGGCAAGGAAATTGGACTCTTAGTGACAGGCAGCAATAAGAAATAGCTATATTTTTATAGTCAGTAACCTTTAGTAACCAAAATAAATAGGCTTACATACAGAATAGATCTGTCACGTATTGTGGAATGAGTTGAGATGGGTTTTTAGTGGTAAAGCATAGACAAACTAGAAAAGCACTCGGAGAGCGCAGACCTCCACCAAGGCTGAGCAGTGGCCCCCCCCGTGGGCCCCCCCATGCCAAGGAGGTTATGTTTTTGCCAGGGTTTGTTTGTTTGTCTGTCTGTCTGTTTGTCTGTCCATTAGTGTGCAACATAACTCAAAAAGTTATGGACAGATTTTGATGAAATTTTGTGGTCTGCCCCCCCCCCCCCCCCCCCCCCCCGGTCACCACCAAAATTTAATCATTTCTTCCTTATCCCATTTCCAACAAACCCTGAAAATTTCATCAAAATCTGTCCATAACTTTTTGAGTTATGTTGCACACTAACGGATAGACAAACAGACAGACAGACAAACAAACAAACCCTGGCAAAAACATAACCTCCTTGGCGGAGGTAATAAACTACTTTTCTTCTTTCATACCTGTTTATTCAGTCAACAACCAAAACAAACCAGCAGTGAAAAGACAAGTTTCAGAAGAGTTAGTCTGCATCTGTGTCTTGGAAACAGTAACACTTATTCCACATTACTTTAGTTTGTAATTGTTCTTCTCAATGTGTCACAACCTGAGTTAGTTTCCAGACATTGTTATCAGCAGTTTTTGTTATTATCATGTTATCATTGTTGTAATGCTGTTCATAGGTTGAATCCCCCCCCAGGGACAAGTAGCTATTTTAACTGAATTGAATAGCATTAGCTGTTATGAATAAGATACAGTTAGACCAGGAAACTTGGTATGTCTGGAGGAAAACATGAAATTTTTGCTGCAAGAAAAAATAATCAGTGGAAAGAAGAAGAAACCAGCGTAAAGTACAGGAAATTCAATAAATCTAGTAAATCTAATACATAAAACAAAGAGCATGAGATTCAAGCAAAAGATCACATCAGAAGCTAATGTCAGATTTGTGCTATTTATAGGCATGTACACTAGAACAAAAAAATGACAATTGTTAAAGGCAACGGGAGATTTTTCAAACTGGAATGTGACTGGGTGCATCAGCAGCAAAGGCACATGTGTGGCAGCATGTGCTTTCTTCAACATTATTTAGAGACTACAACTGCCCAGTAAGGTCACAGCTCTGCAGCCTTGAGATAAATAATCAGCAACATTTACTGTCAACTTCATAAGTATTTGGACAGTGACACAAGCTTTACTATTTTACCTCTGCACACCACCACAGTGGATGTGAAATGAAACAATCAACATATGGTTGAAGTGAGGACTGTCAACTTCAAGTCAAGGGGTTGAGCAAAAATTGCATTAACCATGTAGGAATTATAACCATTTTAAATGTTATCCCTCCATTTTCACAGGTTCATAAGTTGATGAATTATTTTTAAAATTCTCTGGAGCTAATGACTACTGGAATACCACAAAATTCATCCTGTTATTTGTCAGCATCACATTATCAATAAACACCAGTGAGTCAGTTCATGTGGCAGACATACATACCTGTGCTGTAACACTGTCCACCATGTTGGACACATGATGTAGTGCTTTGAGTTGTTCCTCCTCTGTACTTTTGTCTTGCTGTCATTCTGGTAAAAAGTTAGTTTTGGTTTCATCTGTCCAGAGAAGCGTTTTCCAGAACTTGGCAAGCTTTCTGGCAAATTCTACCAGTGCTTTGCACCTTGTTGTTAATTAACCCTCTGTATTTAGATCTATGAATGCATCTCTCAGTTGTAGGCTTGAATAACTACTCTCCTACCTCTTCAAGTGAGTTTTGGACTTGGATAGGTGTTGGGCTTTTCTTCACCAACAAAAGAATTCAGCGATCATCCACTTCAATTATCTTCCCTGTTCCTCCAGGCCTTTTGGTTTTGCTGAGCTCAATGGAGTCTTTTTTTTGAGAATGTATCAAATTGTTGATTTTTCCACTCCTTTAGTTTTCACCATCACTCTGATGGATTTATAATGGGATTTTTCCGCTGAATGATGACTTCCTTCAGCTTGCATTGGCAACTCTTTGGGCCTCATAGTGAGAATTCTACCAAACAGCTACAAAATACACATTCAGCATCTGGAATGGACTCCAGACCTTTTATGTTCTTCATTTATCCTAGAATAACCAGGGAACAAGCCACAGTAGGACTTGAAGCTACTTGTCAGTCAGTAGTCTGATTACTTTTTAGCCTCTTCAGTCAAATCTTTACTGCTTCATCTCATATTCACTAGAATTAGAATTAAAATTGCCTTTATTGTCATTTGACAGTACAAAGTACATCAAACGAAATTGAGTTGGATGATGACACTATGATGGTATACAGAGATAAAAATGAAAAAAATTGCACTATTGTCTAAATTACCTGACTCTAATAAGTTCTTTTCATCTGCTGTTAGTTTACACTACATGGGATGCAGTGTAAAGCATCTGATTCAGGCACTGGAACATCAGGCATTTGGTTGGTGTCAGTGCAATACTTTGTCTACTAATAGATGACATTAACAACATCTAAAGTATGCTCCTTTTCAGGTGAACCTCCCTGGCATCCCCAGTAATCTGTTAAGACTGAAGCACAGCAACCAAGCCATTTTGGGTACCGCTTAAGCCAAATGAATGCAAAATTAATATGGAGAGCATCAGAATGAACTACATGACTCTCTCCATGTGTCATTGATGTAGGTGGTTCCCAGTGGAGCCTAGAAAAACCCCTGCTAAATGTCTCGTTTTAGTAAAAATATATTGTCAAAATGTATATCTTGAACCTACTCCTTTTCTTACCTGGTCCTCTGTCTCATTTGTCTCTTCTTTGACAGGTGGATGTTTGGCATTAGCAGCACATGGCCTGCATTCTGCTGACAGACATGGACTTTTCTGCCTCCTGTCCATCAGCAAATCAAAACGGCCTCCCCCCAAACCCTGATCCAGCCACTGGTCTTGACACCAAGGACACTGCTGCCCCCTGCTTAACCGTCCACCTTTACTGCCTGGGGAAGAATGGAGGAGGAGGAGGTGGAGACAATGGTGGATCACAAAGTGCACTCACGTTTCCACCTGGAGAGTATGTCGCAGAGGAACTGTGCATCAGTGCAGCAAAAGCATGTGGTGGGTCATGAAAGGATTACATAACAAGTTTATCAGTTTGTTACCTCCGCCAGGAGGTATTGTGGTCGCTTTGCTTTGTGTGTTTGCGTGTTTGTTTGTTAGCAGGATAACTCAAAAAGTTATGGATGGATTTTCATGAAATTTTCAGGAAATGTTGATACTGGCACAAGGAAGAAATGATAAAATTTTGGTGGTGATCGGGGGGGCACAGATCTGTCTTGGCGGAGGTCTGCACTCTCCGAGTGCTTTTCTTGTTTTAGTTTGTGTCCAATTTGTTCTCATTTTTTGGCTTGCAATGATATATTTAACAGTCCAGCATCCCTGTCAAATTTAAGCATTTCAGGGTATATGTATCTAGGGATCACTGTGACCTGCACCTTATCTTCTTTTGCCAGTTGATCCCAAGTTAGTGCCTTTATCATTTGGGAAGAATGAATATGGTGAAAATGAAGATGCTTTTTTTTTTTTTTTTTTTTTTTAAACTTATGATTGTTTTTAAGTGTCATCGTTAGCTTAAGAATATTTTGTCTTTTCTTATTTTTAAAAAGATCAGATTTTCAGTGAAAGGCAGCTCTGCTACACTCTATAAATGGAAATCTTTCATAAAATAATTCAACTCTTCATCAACCTGGGGCGTTATTATTATTTTCTTTCAGTGTGAGTTATTTACCTTTTTTTGTTTTACCTATTCATTTGGTCTTTACATATTTCCTTTATTTGACTTACTTGTACACTACCGTGCTCAGAGTTGGTTTGTTTTTATTTTACATATGCAGGCACGTTTACTGTTTTTGATTAAAACTTATACTAATAAAGAAAAAAAAATCTTTTTAAATTTTAACCTCAGTAAATCAGAAAAAGAGTGGGGAGGAGATGAGGCTAAAGACGTTTCCTGTGGCCCTCACGGTTATCAGATCTCAATCCACTGGAATGCATTTTCTTACATTACCATGCCTCTTCCTGGATAAATTCAATCCAACTTTAATTTCCTCTACTTTCTAGCTGCTTTATGCTGTGCTGCTAGCATTTAAAAGCTTCTATTTGGGGATAGTACTGCAGAGGTCAGCTAAGTCTTTCATTTGGTCTCTCTAGCTAATTTGACATATGTTGACATGTAAAGGAACTGTTTGCCTTGTCACCTCAGCTCTATCTCTCTTTACCATACTGTGTTGCCGCAGTCCTTCCTGCGACGATAAGAAACAACCCCTCTTAGCGTTCTCTCTCTCTCTCTCTGACCCTCTCCTACTCTCTCTTTATCTTCTTCTTTTCTACTTCCTGCTTCTTCTCTTGTCATTTTACTCAAGATTCAGCCTGTATCTGTATTATTCTACTGATCTCTCTTTATTGGTTAAACACATTTCAGTAATAGTCATGTCTGAGGCATTTTAATGTGCACTCAAATATATTCACTCTACCATATCACCTGATGGTCATGGACTTTTTACATACATAAAATAAAATAGAAAACCTGCAGGCAAAACCAGCTGAATTAAGAACCTCTGAATAAAACTACATAGAGTATGTTATTATCTCTATTGAAGTACTATTACTGAGGTAACTACTCAGTTGTAAGTACACATTTAGTCTGCACTCTAACTTACATTATTGATCGATACGTTTAGGTAATAACATTGTGAAACTTGCTTTTGATCACCCTTATGAGTACTCTGACTTGACTTCCCCTGTTGTGGTTGTACATACTTCCTCTTTACACTTGGGTCTCGTCTCTGCACTGTTTTGTCACTCTCGTAAATATTTCCGGTTGCGTGATCCCACTTTTTGCCTACGAATGATCCTCTTGGCTGACTTACTTTACCGCTGTTACTTGGTTTTCAAGTACAGAGTAGGGGGATGGTGGTAAATAAAAATACTAAGCTACCAATTAATCTCAATCATTCTCTATTCTCTGTGTCATCTTGATGGGGAACTGGGGATGATAAAGGAGCATAGACAGTCTTCCTATACTGAACATCCCATTATTAGGCACATTTGTTTTACTGGGTTAAATAAATAACACAGAACTGAAGAAAAGTCAATTGTATCATGGCCTGCGTAATTGTGTCTGATTGTCAAAGTATAAATGTAGGAAGTTGTCGGTCCTGCCAACATTCATGCTCATTGTGTGTCTGTGTGTCTAAAAAAAAAAAAACAGCTGTGTGATATATCCAGATTGTTCTATAAATTCAGTGAATCAATAGTTACATGCTCTAGAGATGATAATTTAGTCACTAGTTCCAGTTTTAGGTTAGTTCTAGTTCTGGTTTCTAGTGACCCAAGATCGGATAAATGGGGAGGGTTGCCTCGGGAAGGGCATCCGGTGTAATACATTTTCCAAACCAAGCATGCAAAAACATGATATATTAAGTATTAAGGGTCAACTGTTCAGATAAAGAAGAGTGCAAAAAGGTGGAACGGGAGTGATGAATGACAAGAGCATCTGCCAGAGTTTGATGTATTGCCCAACTACTCTAAACAAAGAGTATAAGCTGAAACAATATTAGACATTTTTTATCTATAATCACATCCTCATATTTCACACCCTGTGCAGATTTGTGACTATGTGTAAATATTGACCTACACTAGCAGTTAGTCATTCTCTCTTTCTTTTTTTCTTTTCTTCTCCCTTTTTATTTCCTTGTGCCAGGGTCAGTGTGTATTGAACACACCCTGAATGCATGCAGAGGCAACTTTACACACACACACACACACACACACACACACACACACACACACACACACACACACACACACACACACACACACATTGTGTATAATGGTGTGGAGTGTATGTGGGCTTTGTGCTTAGTGCTACATGTGATGTTACACTTGACCCCAGGTGGAAGGAAGTATTTGACTCCCAGTCTTCATTTACTGGAGGAAGAACATGTACGACAGAGGGTCTGATGGACCACCTCTGACACAGAGAACATATCTGATGAGGACCACCTTCATTCAGCCACATTCAAGTCAAGGCAACAGTGGGTTCATATATGTTCACTGGGCTTTCAGATGGATAAATAAGAAAAATATTAATACATTTTATTTATAGGCACCTGTCAGGATGCCCAAGGTCACTGTATAAAACTGTTGAAATAAGACACAATTAAAATGACTCACATACACATACGTAAAACACATAGATACGTAAAACTGAAAGTGAACCTATGGAACTGAGTAAGCCTGATGAATGAATAAGTTTGAAGGTGGTGACAGAGTCTGAAGTATTAGTACATGGTCAAAGTATAGTGTGATTTTAATTACACCATCTAAATCTACAACACATTATATCCAGAGTCATAGAGGACACTGATCTCATGGAATCCTGTTGTATGTCACGTCAGTTCTTATGGCATTTGACGTGTTATACCTATGCATTTTCAACGTGTTATTAAATACCATTTGATTGCATGTCATTTTAAGCCAAGATCTCCCTAACCATAATGCTAACTCTAACCCTAAAGCTAACCCTAAGCGGGTAGTCATTCTCAATTCTAGTAGTCTTTCTGAACATGTATTTGAAATATGTAAAATGTTGCTCTACATTTCAGATGCTCCACGGAGTACATGCCTGCATACAAAGTGAAATCTGTCCAAATGTATAACTCAACTACTAACTCAATGGTAACACTGACACATAACTTGAAACTAAGCTGGTTAAAAGAGTTCTTTCTTGTTGCAGGGATTGCTCCGGTTTACTGCAGTTTATTCAGCCTGATGAGGGAAAGTGACCGGACGTGGTTTCCTCCGAATCACATCTTCAAAGTTCACCAGTCGGCCAATGAGATCTTGCACTTCAGAATTAGGTACACAGCATACTTTTTGCATGTTCCAGATTTTGCCAAAGCTAATTGATGCTTAGATTTCTCCTTCCATTCATGTGTTCTTTAATTAAGCTCATGTCCTCTCTTTTGCTCAGGTTCTATTTTCCTGGCTGGTATAACAGCGGTAATTCTTTCTATGCACATCGCTGCGGTGTGTCCAAGGGGATGGAGACCCCTGTGATGGATGACTGTGTCATGGTGTACCAGTTTTTTCAGGTTAGTTGTTAGTTTGAGGTTTAAAGTTTTATCACCTTAACCCATAAAGACCCAGTGTTACTTTTCTGGTAGTTCCCAAATGGAATTTTCTCTCTATCCTTTCTTAAGCAATTTATCACCATTTATTATAATATTATCCTCTGCATTTTGCATTTTTCACTGTAAATGGTGTATTTTCCTACATTTAATTTGGATGTTCATGAAAACTCAGTAAATTCAAAGGTTATTATATCAAAACTTTGTATCAGAAATGGAAGATAAAGTGACTTTTTCAGCAAATATATTAATAACTGAATATAAAACCAATGTGTTCATCCACTGTCATTGATCGAACTCCATGGGTTTTACTGGTGAATCTATGTTGTAGAAGTTGACGGTGTTTCCATGGTAACTACAGAGCCTCTGAACATCCAAATGGGTCCTATCTGATGACCATGAAAAGATGACAAACTGTATTTTACACCAATTATCTACATGTATTGATAGGAATTGTGGATCAGCAGATATAAAACATTTTAGATCAGTAGATGGTTTTGGTCACCAGTGAATGTTTGGGTCTTTATGGGTTAAAGGACTGGGTACGGAACTTTGATATCCTTATTGAATTGACTAAATTGCTTAGATACCATCAAGTATCCAAAAATGTCTTGCCGTTTGAACCGTGAAAGTCTCAGGAATACCAAATTTAAGAACATAAGGAATGAATCTTCTCAATTGTCAGTGGAAGTAGTACAGATGTATGGCTTTCTATAAATTTTTTACATATTATGTCAACCGATAAATACAAGTTGTGGTAAAGAGGTTTATTTTTTATGTTGTAAAACTGCTTTTAATGGAAACATGGCAGAATAATGAGTTATCAGGACAGGTGATGATATTGAACATTTTTGCATGACACAGAGCCCTACTATGAGCCAAGTATATACTTTGTAAAGAACACACTAAGCTCATGGACATGTTTAGATAGATGTGTTGTGTGTGATATATTATAAATTATAGATGATAGGTTGGAATTGCGCCACAATATGAAACATGTGAGTTATAAGGGTTTTACCAGTGGCACGTTTTCATTTTAGAGCCAAAATAGGATTATCATGTCTTTTAAGTGTTTGGAAGGAGTTAGTCCAGTGTTTTTCAACCTTGGGGTCGGGATCCCATGTGGGGTCGCCTGGAATTCAAATGGGGTCGCCTGAAATTTCTAGTAATTGATAAAAATGAAAACTTTCTAATAAAAATATTTGGTGAGTTGAGAGACAATCACAATACATAAAAGACATGACAAACTGTGAAGCTGAAACTGAAGCCCTGTGGTACTGTTTATGTTTCAGATGTTCATTGTGGTTGGTTTCAGATGCTGCAGTTCTTTCATAATTCATAGTTTGAGTTCTTGTTTGTTCAGTATTAATTGTCAGCCTTGTAAATCCAAGCTGGACTGACTGTACATATCCTGACCAAGGAAAATCAAATTCCTGCTTTGTGCAGTAATCTCAACCTGGCTTTTCTGCCTTCGTCCATGATAATATGTGTTATATAGTCTAAATGTTGTCTAAAAGTAATGTTTATTAGCAACATAGTATAGCAAACTATTACAAAATCAAAAACAAATTAATTTTATTAAAAAAAAAAAGTCTCTGTTTGGAATGGCTGGGGTCACCAGAAATCTGTGATGTTAAAATGGGGTGACGAGCCAAAAAAGGTTGGGAACCACTGAATTAGTCACTCAATTATGTAAATTGTATATCCCCCTGAGACCCATCAATGTATTTTTGTCCTCCGTAAGGGACAAGAGTTTCCCAGCTTTAATTAGAAAAAACATCCTGTCCGCTGCAAAGGACATTCCTTAAAAAAAAATTAATAAAAATTGTATCTGGAAAATCTGTTGCATTATGCTTTTTTCATTCAAGACAATTAGTTAATGTTAAAAAGGCAAAACATTTACTTTCCTGGGTCTCAGGAGGACATAGCATAGAGTATATTGTAGTTGATGTGCCCCCATTTTGGAGAAGCAGGCAGGAGTACATGCATGGAAGTTAAGCAATACACTGCTGTGAATAGGTACAGCAGCAAAAGCACATTTCATTCACCCAAAAAAAGGCTGATCTAAAATAATGATGCAGACTTTGGATAATCATATGTGTTTTAAAGCAGGTAGAGGGTTAAGTGCATGATTGACAGTTGTAATAACTTATCATTGATCATATTCCATGGAGATGTGGCTCGTGGCTCAGTACAGACTTGGAAAAGTGGCCTTTGCTTTTCACAGTGGTATGAAACATCGTTAACTCTATTTTGGCCATTTTTGAGTACTTTTGATTTTCCTCTATATACTATATAAAGAAATGTTTAGTATACCCATATTTTGTATCTTTTTTTCCCAGCACAACTTCATCTATATCATATGCCTATTATTTTTACACTTTAACCTACTATATCAACATAAAAGGACAAAAGACACACAAAAAATATAAAATCTGATTTGAAAAATTTAGATAATTTATTGCATAAATAAGACAAAGATGCTCAACAAACCTTTTCAAAGACTTCAAAAGTGAATATTGGTCCCAAATATTAGGTATATAAAATCAAAATTGTAATAAATTAAAACTATGCAGAAATATTAACTTTACATAGGCGTTTTCTCTGGTTTTCTTACCCCCGCTGCTCCTACCAGTTTCCGCATCTGGTTCAGGTGGGGGGTCATCCCCACCCTTACCTGTAACGCTAAAGCATTCTGTGGATTAGAATCCGCAGATTCGGCCAGTTTTTTTCCGTTTTGAAAAAGGACAAAAAATGATGAAAATATGCTAAGAAATACAACGCACGCCCCACCTCATTTTCATACTTTCATTCACGTTTGTTTGCTCCAGATTCAAAATGTCATGTCTCCGGTTGTATTTGCTCTATCAACATCAAATGAAAAGTGGGACAGTTTTTCAAGTTCACACTTTCAAATGCAATTATTCCCAGTGGTCTACATGACCGACATCTGATGCTACGATGTGTTGAATATATCATGTGATTCAGTCAGGGGGCCATGACTATGGACCCCTAAGGGTTAACGTTTAGATTTAGTCTTTTGGTTTGGGCTGAGGGGAGACAGCTACTGTAGTAAGGTGGGCATTCATGTGTTTCTCCTTGATTTTGGCTCATGCATCTATAATTGCTACTTTACCCATAATGCTACTGTGCATGTAGCATCCAATGGCTGAATCCACAGTTACTGTAGCAGCTACTGTGGGAAAGATATGACCCTCTGGTGAGTCTTGTGCACGTGCTCCCTCAAATGGAATGTACACCAGAAAACAGCAGACTTGTTGGGTTAATGTCCTCTGTTCACTTCCATCCAACTGCCTGATGTTTTTTTTAAAGTAATGATAAGCAGAAAATGTTAGTATAGGGAGAGATAAACTGTGCTCATTTTCATGTCTGGCTGACTGTCAGTCTGGCTGTCATTTTTCTGTGAGTTGAGAAAACAGGAAGTGGGGGAAAGTTTTAGACGCACAAATGAGGGAAGAATAGCCAGAATTTTCGCTTCCTTTGTGTGTAGTTGTGAATGTGAGTATTTAAATGAGCATTTTTATATATATATATATATATATATATATATATATATATATATATATATATAAATATATATATGTATATATATATATATATGTGTGTGTGTGTGTGTGTGTATATATATATATATATATATATATATTTTAATCTGTGTTCTTTTTTGATCCCACCTGCTTTTGCAAACTTGAGAGAAGCTGTTCTGTTTAGATTTGTTTTGTGTGTTGTTGTTTTTTTTTTCATTTTTATCTCTGTCACCTTGACCCTGTGCGCTGTTTGTCAACAGACTGTTGCACAGAATGTCGACATCTTATTCAGTTCCAGCCTTCACCCAGTGATGCTTTTATCAGTAAATAGCATGTTTTCAGTTACTCTAGAAACAGTTGTAACATGAATTTTCCAACCAAATGTAAAAGAACCCAAAAACCTGTTCCACCTTCAGGTCTGTGAATTATCCCACCTTCTCCCTCTCTGTTCTTCTCTCACATTTATTTGTTTCCCCACCTTTTTGATCTCATCCTCTCTGTCTTTTTCCAGTGGCGTAGTGATTTTCTGACTGGCTGGGTCCAGATTCCCATAAACCATGAGGCCCAGGAGGAGTGTCTGGGCATGGCAGTGTTAGACATGATGAGGCTAGCCAAAGAGAGTGGCCAGTCCCCTGTGGACATCTACAATTTTAACAGGTAGGATGAACAAAGACATATGGAGGGGGCAAACTCGGTATAGATATGAATGCTTGTAGAAAAATAACTGAAGTAGAGCAGTCTTAGTTCAGACAGTTCAGTCAAACTTTATTCCAGACTTAGTGCCAGATTAACACTTGGTGCCAGCACAAACCCTTTTTGGGCATTTGTGCAACATGCTTTGCACAGGTATGCATTTATCAGTTTACTGTCAGTTTGCCATGTTGCACTTGGCATGGCTTTGGGCATGGCTCTGCTAAGAACAAAGTGCAGATAGAAGAAGAAAGATTTTTCACCACACGTCCATCTTTTTTGAATACCAGAGGAAGCAGATCAATTGTAAAACAGTCGATATTTTGCACATGTGTTGTCTCAGGTCCTGAGATCGTGAAGGGAAGGAGGACATTTACAGTTATATTTGGAAGAGACTTGGAGGCTCTCCAAGCAGTGACGGAGGGGATCTCACTTTCATATAATGTTATTATAAGGCTGTCCACTACAGTAAAAAGCTATGTAATACATGAAATCGTCATCTTAATATTTTCCTCAGTGTAGTGTTCAGACATCCACTTGTGAACAACTTGGATGCTGTTACGTTAAAATATGTTAGGCTTCTGAAATTGTTACATATATCCACTATTACCTCAGAAAACCCCTCCTTATGCTGCTTCTTTTTGGTCTGTGTTGATGTTTCCTAAGAAAAATACATGCATAAAACCTACACTTCTTTTTGTCAGGTTACAGTTACAAGTTGGTGGTTGAGGTGATCTGGTAAAATACCCTCAACCTCATTAGATGTGCCAATGTACACACTTAATGTGATAATCTACTTTGCTCTCTGTAGATTGTGTTGGTCATTATGGAAATAAACTAGTTGTGTCAGTGATAATAAATTTGTGCATCTCTATTGGATCCCTAGCAAATATGACTAGTCCCATCAATGCCTTTTTTTGGATGATAATTTGCTACTGAAGAGTGCTAATAATGCTAATTTGCCATGCTGCTTAGTAAATCTGGCCCTCGAGGTTTAGATAAAACAAAACAAAGAGTCAACACCATGCAAAAGTGCAATAATGATGATACAAAACCTAATAAAATATGAAAAGAAATCAGCTTCCTACTAAAAGACAACAGTGCTTGTGTCTCCACTGCTGGGATTGGGATTGAGAAGACCAAAATAATTGTATTTTCAGGGATGTTAAGGTGGCAAATAAATAACAAATAAATCTAATATTCTGTGCTGTAGATAGCAGCTTTTAGATCAAGAGAAAAAAGTACATGCTGCAAACATGTCATCTGAAATTCTTGCTGCCTGCAGGTAGTATAAGAATAATAATTTTAGATTAGACATTGAGCATCTCGATAGTTTCATTATGTGTGTTCATGCAGTTGAATTAATTATCTTTATGCGTGTGTGTGTGTGTAACTCATTAATTTATTTTAAAATGTATGCATAATATGTGATCTACTTGACTTTCTGTGGTACATAATTTATTATTTTGATGACTTCGCAGAAGAACTCTGTTGTGAGGATTATTCATTTGCTCTCCCAAGGAGAACTCGGCATGTACAAACGCTGAACTGGACCAAACCCACCATGCTTGCATTTTCAATCTGACTCCCATCTCAATCTCCCAATTTCAGCTATAAGTCCTTCCTACCACGGTCCATGAGAAACCGCATTCAGGAATATAACATCTTGACACGGAAAAGGATCCGCTATCGCTTCAGGAGGTTCATCCAGCAGTTCAGTGAATGCAAGGCCACAGTGTGTAACCTCAAACTGAAATACCTGATGAGCCTGGAGATGCTGCTGCCCTCCCTCTACTCAGAGCGCTTCCAAGTCACTGACCTCTCTGCACGGGAGGTTACCATTGTTGTCAAGGGTGACAAAGGCATCCAGTGGTCAACAGTAAAAGAAGGAGAGAGTTCAGAGGAGGTAAGGTTAAGGATATGCTGTCATGTTGCCATGGTAATGTACAGTGTGAAGCTGCCATTCCTGATTATTACCAATAAATGTAGCTCTAGGAGTTGCTTATTTCAATATGCAGTTTCTTTCTCATTTTCTTGTGCACATAAATTCAGAAGTTACATTTTCAAAACAGTATTTTGTTTAGAAAATACTCGGATACTCTAACACATTTTAGACATGCAATAAAAGTAGAAACTCCCATTAAACAACATACCTTGTAATCACGTGAATATATATTTTTTTCTGTCAGTCCTCATACGGAAGACAACAAAATACAGCTAATGATATAAACCAATTCTGCTTTAACTGGTGCAACTTCCCTGACCTATGCCATGTTGTTGATTCTTTACATTGTTAGCAACAGTCAAAACAGCAAATATGTCAGAATATTATTTTTGGGCATGTCATTAGGTGCCTATGAGCTGTTTTTGACTTGTAAGACACTAAGCACCTAGACTAGGCCGCAGTCACATACTCCGTCTTTTGCTACTTTTGTACTGCATTCTTCACCAAATAACCATTACAGAATTCTATTTAAACTGTGAAATACTCACAAAACAAACGCTTTCAATGTACTGTATTAATCAGTATACAGCCTCTTGCAAATGGCAACTCAGAGCTGGCATCTACAGATGGACAAGAACCAAAATTTATTGACAGTTTGCCAAAAGGTGATTCACACACATGCATTAGAGATTCATACTTATGCAAGTAACTTCTATGACCACAAAATAGAACTTTTACTTCTGCTTCAGTACTTGATAGTTGATAGTAATCCCATAATTACCTTCTAGTATATTGTAATTCAAGTGGCCTGGGAGGACAGTAGTCCCTCATCTACTCTTTCCTTGTGTTTTCAGGCATTCGAAAATCTACTTTGTGATTTGCAGGTTTTAGATAATCACAGGTGTTTTCAGATTAATAATCCTAACCTGCTGATCATTCCAAAATTCCAAAAGGAGTGACCTGGACATGACTACTCTACGTTATGTCTGTAGAGAACTGTAGGAGGAATATGTGTAGTTTCATATTTTGGTGTTTTTTTCCCACTGATTTTGGCTCCTTCACCTTTAACGCTATTAATCCAATAGAGTTTGGTGACCTTTTGCTAAATGAGTTTGGTGACCTTTTGCTAAATGTTGAGAAAAATGCAAAAGAAAT
This sequence comes from Sphaeramia orbicularis, assembly GCF_902148855.1. Taxonomy (NCBI): domain Eukaryota; kingdom Metazoa; phylum Chordata; class Actinopteri; order Kurtiformes; family Apogonidae; genus Sphaeramia; species Sphaeramia orbicularis. The sequence goes on along the minus strand of NC_043968.1, from coordinate 50,802,641 downwards.
ATAATGGAAAAAAATGTTTCCATGCAAAGTTTTAATAAGGTGATGATAAAGAATAAGTGGATCCCAGTTCAGGAGGAAAATGAATGCATTGGTATACTTGTCTTTTTATGTTACTCATGTTGCTTCCTCTGCTTTACTGTAATTCCTTCTCCAGGGGCTGCAGATTTATTGTGACTTTCAAGCGGTGATTGACATTAGCATTAAACAGGCCAATAAGGAGGGCTCAGTGGAGAGCCGTATAGTTACACTCACCACACAGGACAACAAGGTCCTGGTATGTACTTCACTTTGTTTCTTGTCCTGTGTTTACTCATTATTACTGTATACTTGTTGTCAAAGTAAAACCCTCTAGTGGCAGGAGGAGATACTTAACTATTGTTATATTTCTGTCTCTTCTGTATCCCTCATGTGTCTTTCTAAACAGGAACTAGAGTTTCACTCTCTCTCAGAAGCTTTGTCTTTTGTATCATTAGTTGATGGGTATTACAGACTGGTCTCAGATGCCCATCACTATTTGTGTAAAGAGGTGGCTCCCCCAAGGCTTCTGGAATGCATTCAGAGCTACTGCCATGGCCCTGTGTCGTGAGTATTACACATATGCACAAATAACAGCACATTGCACGTGCATGTTCAACACAAAAAAAAGAAACACAGAATCACTGACACAGAAAAGCTAATTTTTTCTCTTTGATCACAGGATGGAGTTCACAATTGGTAAACTGCGTCACTCTGGTAACCATCAGGGCTTGTACATCCTTCGGTGCAGCCCCAGGGACTATGATAAATACTTCATGTCATTTGTGGTGGGGGTAAGCATGTCTCTTAAACCATAAATTAGAAAAACAAAATGTTACATGTCATCGCACCCAAGGTCACCAAACAGATATGTACATATTCAGTAGTGCTTTATCATGACTGACTTAAGGCAGAAGTACTACTCACTACTCACAGGAGCAGCTGTTTCTACAAATAATCAATAAACTAATTCAGTCACTCACACTCATGCGGACAACAAAGCAAAACATTTTTGATGGGTTCAACATTTAAGGAAAAATCTATTTAACTCCAAAATCTCCAAAACAATGCCAATGTTTTCCACCACTAGAGGGAACAACAAGGAGTAAGTTCAATAGAGAAGAAGACACTATTTAGGTTAATATGATACAGTGGGTGTAAGTTCTTTATTCGTAAATACTATAAATAAGGAATTTCGGTAAATGTAGCTGACATTTTACATTTTATTTTCAGTATGAAGCTATGGTGGACTATAAACACTGTCAGATTGTGAGGACAGAGTCAGGAGAATACATCCTAAGTGGTGCCAAGAGGAGGTTCGGCTCATTGAAGGAACTTCTGAACTGCTACCAAAAGGAGGCTCTCCGCACTGAGGGATACACCTTCCAGCTGACCAAGTGCTGTGCCCCCAGCCCGAAAGGTTTGCACGCACGCACGCATGCATGCACACACACACACACTTATGGATGTACACAAGCACAACTGGCACAGTTGTTAAAGATAATAAAATACTTTAAGTCTGTGCACAGTTTCAGCCTCTCATATATCCATAAATTATATAATTTAATAAGTTATTATTTGACTAACAGGCCTTTGACAGGACTATTAAGTTAATTTATCATTGTACAGTTTGTTGCGCTCATAGAATAGGTAATTACAGATATTCATGTGAGCATGTCGCTTTAATTATTATTGTCTCTTAAAACAGTACAGATCATACAGTTTATTAGGAGCCTCAGCTTACACAAAATAGGCAAGAGCACTAATCTTCTTCAGCATAGGCTCTGATCTGCTTTTCTGTTAACCCTATATGTTCTCGTAGTATGTATTGAGTCATGATGAGGCAATTTAGTTATCTGCTTATGTTAAACAAGGCGTGACTCTAACATAAGGTAGTAAAATGCCCATTAAGTGGTAAATCTTATGTTTACTGCCCCACAACCCAATAGGACTGTTACTTCTCTGTGGGGATTTGATGGCATTGTTGATGAATATAAATGACTCAGTGACTGGTTCCTTTAATGCTGACATATCCTGTTGTCACAAAGCTTTTTAAGGCAAAACTCTTGTTTATAACCTGCTTTTAAGGGCTTCTTAAGAATATATGCCCGCTATATCTTCTAAATTAGGCAGTCTAGCAATTAGCAATGCACATGGAGTTAAAACAACACAGAACGAGCTTCATGGATTCTAATTATGTCCTTTTTTTGCATTTCATCAGACAAATCCAACCTGTTGGTGAGTCGGAATAACCAAGGAGCAGATGTTCCGCTGTCTCCTTCTCTGCACAAACACAACATCAGCCAGATGGTCTTCCACAAAATTCGAAAGGAAGACCTCGTCATCGTAAGATAACCGTCTTTGATGTTTTAGTTTAGTGTTTTCTTACTTGACAAGTTACACACTGCCAAACACAGAACACCTGCTCGGACATCACTGATGTATCATCAGAAATAGAACTTCTGCCAATGACAGCAGCACAGTAACATTTTGTTTTATGCAGGAGGAGATGTATTTTCTACATTGTTTACATCTTCAGCACAGGACTGGATCCAAAAGTGAATGATCACCTGTCACTAAACAATCAATCAATGCAGCTTTACTATGTGTGATGGCAAAAACTGAGTCCTTTTACTGTTCAGAGGTATCAGAGGTGGCTAAAATGATCCCTGCATTGATAACTTGGTCTCTGAAGCTAAATAAAAGATTTTCTTATTAATTTCTCTCAGTATTACAGTATATGTACCAATACTTCCTCAGTATTGTTTTCTGATTGTTAGAATACAGAGAAACTACCCATTTACTTTTGAACAGATTGTAGAAAACATTTTATTTTCCTTTTGAGAATCCCTGTGGTTGAATGTTTAAATGTACAATTCTAACCCTAAATAGTTCAAACTGGGTCTACAGATAGGGAGTAATAGTCCAGGTCTCACAATCTGGTTGAAGGCCAGTTCTGGAACTAATACATTTGTATAATAAATCACATCTACAGTGTGTAATTTAATTGGCTTTCTCTGTAATGTTTTTTTTTTTCTTCGCAATATAATATATTCCATTCAGTGCTGTCATTTTCTAAATGATGCATGAACATACAAACTATGTTTTGCCATTTGTTGCAGAGTGAGAGTCTGGGCCAAGGAACATTCACCAAGATCTTCTGTGGTGTGAGGAAGGAGCTCAGAGACTATGGAGAGGTTCATCAGATTGATGTTGTCATCAAGATCCTCGATAAGGCTCAACGCAACTATTCAGAGGTTGGTTGACTGCCTGAGTCACTGCGTGAATAAATGGCTAAACTGTAATCTAAATTATCTTTTTTTGGTTATTTTCTCCTCAGTCATTCTATGAAGCAGCCAGTATGATGAGCCAACTGTCCCACATGCATCTTCTCCTCATCTACGGTGTTTGTGTTTGTGGAGATGAAAGTAAGTCTGCAACACACATGCAGGTGAAATGTCTAAGGGCCTTTTCACACAGCGTACTCGAGTCCGTACAGTATTTGGATATATTCACACCTTTCCCGCAGATGTTGCGTTCACACGCGCGTACCGCGGCCGTGCCTGAGTACGAATGGGTGTTACAGGGCCGAAACAGTAGGTGGCGGTGTGGAGGGAATTCTGTTGCTATGCTACAAATGTGGAAGACAAACCTCTCGTATCCTATAAGACTTACCTATCTGTTAGCCTGTTTGAGGCAAAGAGAAGCAGAGCAACCTTTGTTGTCCCTGATATACTACAGAGTGGTTCGGTCGGTAAGGCAAGCCCGTGCCCCGCTGATCCGAGGCTTTTTCAGGAGACAACGGGAGCGCCATCTATGGTCTCGTGGTGACACTTCCGTTGTCAAAGTGGTGATTAGGTCACTTCCGGATTTGGGTTTGGATCACATTCACACAGCAACGTACCATGCTGTAGTCAGGCAGTCCGGACCCAGGAGTACCTTCTCAACTGGACTCGGGCACAGTACTCGAGTACAGAGTGGTTGCATTCACATGGATAAAATTAAGCAGACTTTGGGGTCCAGCGTACTCAGATACGGACTTGAGTACACTGTGTGAAAACACTCTAAGTCAGGTGGTGATTATGAATTGTGGCCAAGAAAATGTTGGTTCATGAAATGAGAACCTAGAACAATAACTACTTTTGCATGCTACCTTGCATTCCTGAGCTGTTACTGTTGTCATTCTTTATTTGGACTAGCTTTTAAACTGTATGAAAAGTGTTAACCTTAAAAACTGTGATGTTGACAGATGACCACAGGAAGCATTAATGAAGAGGAAATAAGTTTGCTGACTCCTGACCCACCCTTCAATAAACTTTGTTTTCCAGTTGTTCGTGGATTAGCCCCTTGAGATTATTAAAATAATGGGCTACTGCAGTGTAGACTTAGACTCTGCCTGTAACTTTACTGAATACACTCCACCAAGCTTTCTGTAAACACTTGAATTTTGGACAAAAAGATCGTAGTTAAAATTCAAATCTAGTCACATATGTTGTAGAAGTCTTCTCGTGAAAAAGCCAAACTCTTTCCTTTATTTTCTGGATCACACCATATGAATGACTGATGACATAAGAGTTCAGAAGACGTTTCATCATCTCTGTCAAAAACACCTCTTGAATAATGAATACATTCTTGAATAATGAAGTAACACCCCTTTTTTGTGCCTCTCAGACATGATGGTGCAGGAGTATAGTAAATTTGGCTCACTGGACACCTACTTGAAGAAGAATAAAGGTTGTATCAATATCACATGGAAACTGGAAGTGGCAAAGCAACTGGCATGGGCCATGCACTACCTGGTAAGACACACAGGCCTGTTAGTGGTTGTTTGGCTATTTTTATGTTCAGCTGCATCCAGGTAACGTGTTTTTCCTGTTATGACAACTCATAGGAGGATAAGAACCTCATTCATGGAAATGTTTGTGCCAAGAACGTTCTTTTGATCAGAGAGGAGGATCGGAAAACAGGCAGCCTGCCCTTCATCAAGCTCAGTGACCCAGGAATCAGCATCACTGTGCTGCCCAAAGAAGGTGAGAAACGTACTGGATACCGTCCATTTGTCAGAATATGCTCAGTCACCATTCTTTGATTTGTAATATATAAAATTCACAGGTTATAAAAATAATTTCATCATACAAGCAAGGTATTTTTCATTGCATTTGCAGTTGGCAAAGTATTTATGACTGTGTTAGGGCACGTGGGCCAAATGGAGATTTAGGTTGTTGAAGGCAAGGCAAGATTATGTTGGTATTACCAGATGTAGAGTGATTTTACCATCTGTGTGATGTATGATCAATAGCAAAGTACAATAACTTGATCACGTTGTGACACTCATTCCTTGTAATCAGTCGAGGTTATCTCATTTTAACTCATCTCACAGTTTCGTCAGAACTGTCTGTAAACATCTCATCTTGAGTATCATATTTACAGATGAATGTAACCCACAAGCAGACTTGTCCTTAACTTAAATCCTCTGTTAGTCATAAATATGAGATATTGATATTGAATACTGAAGCTAAAGGGGTAGAATTCATAGTTTTTCAGTGAAAATATGTTGGTTATGAATGAATATCTTTCGATTTTCCTCAAAATATGATTTGAGAAAATTCTGCCACAACTTTAACATCTTCCATTTTGCAGCACTGGATATTTACAACTAAATGCAACCTCCTAGACAATCCTAGACAGATCTGCCTCTACATCTGCTCTGCATCCAACTTTACAATTGTGACTAATGAGTGGTGATAGTTAGCCCGCTCCCCAAAGGGGAGGCAAATGGTATTGTTTTGATTTGGTTTGCTTATTTGTTTGTTAAAACTCTAGCAGCAAAACTATTGGTTGAATTCTTACCAAATTTGGTTTATAGATTGCCAGTGACCCAGAATAGATCTCATTACATTTTGGGAAAAGTAGGTCAAAGTTTCAATTTTTAAGAATTTTTTAAATCTTTTTTTTTTTCCCCATTTACTTATAATGGGCAAAATTTCACATGTCCGTAGCAACAAAACTATTGGTTGAATTCATACCAAACTGACTTTATAGATTGCCAGTGACCCAGAATGGATCTCATTACATTTTGGGAATAGCAGGTCCTAGTTAAAATTTTTTATGAATTTTTAAAATCCTCCCATTTACTTATAATGGGTGAAATATGTGCAAGAGGCAGGGTTTGATGTGCCTGGCACCACTTGTTCCAGTGGTTATTTGAGGGCTGGTTTGACAATCCCAGACCTAAACCCTGGTTTACCTAAGGATTTCAAAGAATGTTAGATGCTATCGTCTTGTCACAGCATCCTCAGCTCCCACAGTCACAATGTTAGGTTTATGGTTAGGATGTCAAAATGGTCTGAAAATGTACAGAAAATCTGAGTCGTAAGTCTGAAATTTTAACTCAGTGGACAGTGGTTTAAAACATCTTCCTTTCCCTTTTCCTATCTGTGTCTCTCCCTCAGTTCTGGTGGAGCGTATCCCATGGGTGCCCCCAGAGTGCATTGAAAACCCCCACAACCTAAGTTTAGCCACAGACAAGTGGGGTTTTGGGACCACCCTTTGGGAAATCTGCAGTGGTGGTGACAAACCACTGAGTACCCTGGACTGCTCCAAGGTCACTGAAACTGAGCATGTACAGAATTCAGTGTCAACAGTAATCACCAGCACACAGGTCCTCATTTTCTCTGTTCTCTCCCCTGCAGAAGAACCTGTTTTATGAGGACAGACATCAGCTGCCGGCTCCTAAGTGGACAGAGCTGGCCAACTTGATAAACAGCTGTATGGACTATGAGCCGTCACACCGGCCGTCCTTCAGAGCAGTTATCAGAGACCTTAACAGTCTGTTTACACCAGGTTAGTAGAAGGACTGGAGATTGGCGCAAATCTGGTGATATTACACATATTACAGGAGATGAAAGTCAATTTATTGTAATATTCATGGTACTGTAAAGAGACTATATGAAGATGAGAACACTTCAGATTCAGAAGTCTCCAGCTCCCCCTGGTGGTTGGATGCCGTAAAGGTCATAAATCCTACTTCTCCATATAGTTCTATGGGACTTCGGCCAAATGATCATTAATTGAACCAGCTCAAGTCATCATCTTTCTAATCAGTTTGATTTAAATTAGTTATTTGATATCATAAGCAGGTGACTGACAGCTGTAATGACCAATCATGGTCCACATCCAGGAACCAATCAGCTGGTGCATGTCACATCGATTTTAAGATTCTCTTGCTGGTTTTTAAATGTCTTAACGGCCTTGCGCCCTCCTATTCATCTGATCTGCTTTTACCATATCAACCCTCGCGGACCCTGAGGTCCTCCGGCACTGGCCTTTTAACCATACCAAAACCCAGTACAAAAACCCACGGTGAGGCAGCATTTAGCCACTATGGCCCCCACCTGTGGAACAGCCTGCCGGAGAGCCTCAGGACTGCAGAGACTGTTGTTATTTTTAAAAGAAGATTAAAGACACACCTTTTTAATCAGGCTTTTAACTAATTTTTTAAAACTCTTCTTGTTCTTATTTTGTTTTATTTATCACTGATACTTTATCTATTCTATTTTATTTATAATCTTACGTATTTTACTCTTGGTACTGTATTTATTTTATTTTATTTATTCTTAGTCCTATGTTATGCTTTTAGTCTTTAGCTTTTAACACCAGTGTTTCCTCAGGGGGGTCCTCCACACTGGGAGCTGTGTCTGGTCTGCTAGTGGGGGTACTGTCCTTGGGTCCCTTTGGCCCGGCTGGCTGGGGGTCCTCCCTTCGATGTGGGGGTCCACCTGTCTGTCGGAGTCGGGGGGCCTGGGTGCCGGTCCCCCCGATGGCACGGCCTGTGGCTCCTCCCAGTGTGGACGGCCCCAAAGGTGGCGTTTCCTTGATCCACAGTGCCATGCCATGTCTCCCTGTTGTGTGCGTGTGCGTGTGTGTGCGTGTGTAAGTGTGTGTGCGTGTGCGTGTGTGTGTGTGTGTGTGTGTGTGTGTGCGTGTCTAGTATGGAGGGTGGGAGGGAGGGGTTTTCTTTGTAATTGTTATTCTGTTTTTATTGTGTAATTGTTTTTAATTCTGTAAAGCACTTTGTGTTGCATCTGTGCATGAAAAGCGCTTTATAAATAAAGGTTGATTGATTGATTGACATCTACTGTGCAGACTCTGGCTCCAAATTGCTCCAAACTGACTTCTAGACAGATTTCTTATTTGAATTATTTTTTTGTTTGTTTTTTTGTGGTACAGACTATGAGCTGCTGGTGGAGAGTGACATGGTGCCAAATAGGACACGAGGTTTTGGCTTTCCGTGGGCCTCTGAGAGCCAGGAACCTGCCCAGTTTGAAGAAAGGCACCTCATCTTTCTGAAGCAGCTGGGCAAAGTGAGACCTTAGCACCAACATTTCAATATGTGTTTAAACCTCACTGACATTCTGGCTTCTGTTGCCGTTACGTGTCCTCTCGTCTTACTCTGGCTTCCCTCTGACCTCACCCCTCAGGGCAACTTTGGGAGCGTGGAGATGTGCAGGTATGACCCCCTGCAGGACAGCACAGGCGAGGTGGTGGCGGTGAAGAAACTACAGCACAGCACAGCGGAGCACCTTAGGGACTTTGAGCGGGAGATCGAGATCCTCAAGTCCCTCCAGCACGAAAACATTGTCAAATACAAAGGCGTATGTTACAGTGCAGGTATGAATGTGTCATCTCAGAACTATTAAGGGATACTCATATATATCCTGTTGCTTATTGTACTTGTATAACTTTATTCACTACTTGAGTTATTTGCTAAATAAAACAAAGAACTAGATTTATAGAGAGGTTTCAGTCTTTTTTCTATTCCTCTATACCAGGGGTGTCAAACTCATTTTAATTCAGGGGCCACATTCAACTAAATTTGATCTGAAGTGGGCCAGACCAGTAAAATAACATAACATAATAATGTATAAATATGTCAACTCCAAACTTTTTTCTATGTTTTAGAGTGAAAAAAGTAAATTTACAATATGAAAAGGTTTACATCTACAAACTATTCTTTCAAAAGACGTGAATAACATGATCAAACTTAAAAAATAAGTGTAATTTTAACAATATTCTGTCTCAGTTTATCATTTACATATGTACATTATAACGTACAGATCACAATGGATCTACAAACACACAAAACATTTAAGAACAGGCAGAATACTGTTGAAATTGTACTTCTCGTAAGACATTTCAAGTTGTTCATATTTTTTCAGGTTATTCACATTTTTTGCAAAATTAATCTTTATTTTAGTGTAAATACATGAAAATATTTACATTTACAAAGAAAAAATTGGATTTGTCATTATTTCTGTGTTATTATGATAGTATGTTACTGGTCTGACCCACTTGAGATTGAATTGGTCTGAATCTGGAACCTGAACTAAAAGGATTGTTAATATCTTAGTGTAATTTTTGCATTTCACAAATTCATCCCAAGGGCTGGACTGGACCCTTTGGCGGGCTGGATTTGGCCCCCGGGCCACATGTTTGGCACCTGTGCTCTACACACTTACTCTTTGTACACTGCGCAGTCAGACCTAAGTCCACATTGTTCACAGATCATATTTGTGTTTATTTTTCTCCTCCGTCTGCAGGACGAAGGAACCTGCGGCTGATTATGGAATATCTCCCCTATGGCAGCCTCAGAGATTACCTCATCAAAAACAAAGACCACTTTGACTCATTGAAACTCCTGCACTATGCCTCACAAATCTGCAAGGTACCACCTGCCAGGTCCACTACAGTCACATCAAAACAGTCAAACAACAAGATAATAGTTAATAAAAATGAATGATAGTAGGAGTACAAATTGTGTTGATCGGTGGTAAGTGTTACTATTAGCATAACAAAAGTATGTATTGTTAGATTATACTACGTTTTTAAGTAAAATGTAGAGACACCTCAACAGTTTATATTTTGATCAGCATTCTTATGCTTCTTATGCTACTGTTGTTGATACTAAATTATGGAATTACTATAATTGAAGAATGCACTTTTTACCAATTAAATATGCTTTTTAGAGTTTTTCATTATTGCACAGTGAAAATCTATTTGTAAATAAATCCAAGTTTTTATATACACCTGTTCCAAAATCATGTGATTTAATTGTTGTTTTCCTCTAGGGTATGGACTACCTTGCCAATAAACGTTACATCCACAGAGACCTGGCCACCAGAAACATTCTGGTTGAAAGTGAGATGAGGGTGAAGATTGGAGATTTTGGCCTGACCAAAGTGTTACCGCAGGACAAAGAGTACTACACTGTCAAAGAGCCAGGGGAGAGCCCTATCTTTTGGTGAGGAACATGATCAACATGTTTACTTTTTACCCCTCGGCCAACTTCGGGCCAAAGGGGTATTGTAATCGTTTTGTCATCTGTCTGTCCCTTTGTCCATTCAACAATATAATCCCATTATCTGAAGAATGCACTGAGATATCTGCACTAAATTTATACTGTGGATGCATCTTGACATGGAGAAGAAGCCTACTGAAAATAGGTCGCCTTGATCTACTTTTTCAAGGTCAAATGGCGACATGTCCTTTCAATGACGTAATTGCATTATCTGAAGAATACATTGAGATTTCTGCACCAAATTTACACAAAGACAGTCTAATATAAATTATAGTGCAGTAACTTTCAACAGAATCTTACACTATACGAGTGTTAAAAGTGCACATCACATTATGTTTCATTTCTTCTACACACATTTCTGTGCTTAAAAACACTTAAAGGGTGTTGAGGTTATGACAGACCATCTTTCTGCTCATTACTGTACTGACTGTACAGTACTGACTGGTAATGTCACGTCTGGTGCTGTTTTTAACATGAGCTGCATCCATATGATTATGTTATGGACTGTCTGTGTGTTGTCTGGTGTTTTTCAGGTATGCGCCTGAGTCGCTGACAGAGAGCAAGTTTTCAGTGGCATCAGATGTGTGGAGTTTTGGCGTCGTCCTCTATGAGCTCTTCACCTACAGTGACAAGAACTGCAGCCCACCAGCGGTACTACACCTATTTATAAACCTGTTCTACAATTTGTTTTTTCTGTCATGTTTCCTGTTTAATGTTTTGTACATTTCTGTTTAACCTAATAAAGCTGTTTCACAGCCTGTAAGCGCTGGTCAGTGTGACTACAGTGCGATTTAAAGGATTGGCTGAGGAAATCAGTTTATTGAACACTAATATAAGCCAAAAACTCTTCTATGTTTAGGTGTTTATGGAAAAGATGGGAAAGGAAAAGCAGGGCCAGATGATCGTCTACCATTTGATAGACCTGCTTAAGCAAGGATATAGGTTGCCTCCGCCTGATAATTGTCCAAAAGAGGTCAGTAACTGTGTAAAAGTACTGGAAGCGTTTTAGTCACAAATGTGTTTGGCATAAGGATATTACACATACAGTTTTTTTTTCACAGAGCTTTTTTTTCTGGACAAACCAAAATTAGCTTCACAACTACAGTCACAAGGTAGCTGGTTAAGAATAGAATGTTTTGGGCACTGAGCAGAGACGTGTCATTTTCTGAAATTCTGTCTTTTTCATTATTTTGTGTGTGTGTGTGTGTGTGTGTATGTATGTATTTTAATGTTGTTTGATGTTTCTCCAACACCTCCCTCAGATTCACAAGATTATGACTGAGTGCTGGAGCAGTGACCCCAAACTGCGACCTACATTCAAGACGTTAATTCACAGTGTGGAAACTGTACGAGGCAGCAAGGATGGATGAGTGGTGTTGATCCCTGAACCTTTGACCTTTAAGTGTCAGTCCTTACATATCTTCACCAAACAGGACAATGAAGGTCTCTGAGCCATCTGGGTTTCCTGCAATGAATATCAAGTATGCTTGGTTTCGTGTGTGTGTGTGTGTGTGTGTGTGTGTGCACTATGTTGCTCGACTGTCAGTTTTTATATTTTACAGCAGTATAGGGATTACAACAGGACACCTACATTTTTCTATGTCCATATTCAGAATACACACAATCTGAATAATTAGCACACTACATCAGTCTCAGAAACTTTTTTTAATCACCTTTAACAATTCAACCTTCAACCCCATTTCTTTATGAAGTAGATTATTTGTATGTAGTGCTCTACAGGCATAACAGTTTGAAATAGACTGTGGAAAATTCAAGATTCTGTGAACCTTTTAATGACTCGTTTAAAGTGTTAAACTCAAATGTTTTGCTCTTATTTTGTGCAAAAACAGCCCAAAAGGCCAAATCTGGCATCTGGTCACAACTAAATGTTTGTCTTGCTATTGAGTGTTTTTTTTTTTTTTTTTACCTTTGGACCCACTGTGAACATGTCACAGTGAGTGGCAGTTTGACAGATGGATCAGTGCAACATCAGCACTGCCCTGCTGTGGTGAAGAGGAAACTCAGCTGAAAGATGAAGCTCTGGAGTTAAAGATTGAGATCTAAGTTTGTACTGTCACCTTTGGACATGAGCTGTGGGTAGTGACTGAAAGAATGTGAATGTGGTGGGGGGGTGGGGTTGGGGGTCTGGGCCAAGGAACCTGGGCAGCAGGAACTGGATGGAGTTGTTTATTGCACATTAAGGATGCAGTTTATTTTTATGAAACGCTGAAATACATCAGTAGCAACAGCCAGTCTTCAAACTTTAAGTACCACACCAGTGTTTTATCATAGTTAGGTTCTAATAATACCTAAGTCTAATACCAGACTCTTGAAGTCTTGCATTAAATAATCATCAGTATTTAGAGCTTTGGGAATAATTATTACACCACCGGGACAAAGTGGTGAAAACTCAACATTTGTCATTAATGTGACTTTCAAAGCCATCAGTTTTTTTCTAGTGCATAAATATAAGTCAAAAATCTGGCGCAAACACACAAGAAATGCTTGCTTACAATTTTAATAAACGGCTAAAATTTACTTAGGGGGTCAAATGAGTGGCCATTTTTGTCAAAAAAAAAAGTTGTAAGAAGAACTGTGTTGAAATAATGCTAATCCATTTGTGCACAGACTACTGATATTATTTGACAGTGGAAGCTATATTTTCAGAAATATTGGATTTTGAATAGCACGTGTATGTGAAAACGTTTGCTGGTGGACGGACGTGACATTACCCATGATGATCTGGTCAGTACTTTATTAGTAATAAACTTATAGACTTACTATTGCTAATTCTCCTCTTATTCATAAATGTTAGTATTGTGAATCTAAAACAATAACAGCTGACACAAAAACACAAAATGTGGCATTGGACTGATGTGACATGGTTGTTACAGATCCCATCATACTGATGCTCAGCAGCCATGTCACCGTTTCCACAAATGATCCCTGTGCAAAAACTAGTATCAGAATTATTTATTGTATAGTTTATCATCATACTAAAGAGTAAATAACAATATAGAATTGTTATTTCTTTATAAAAATGCTTATTATTAGAAAACTGTTGATTTAAAAAGTGACATGTGACATTCTTAATGTATGTATTCACGTAACATAAGCAGGATGGATCAGCACCATACTCCATACTGCAACCTGTAAAAATAAAATGTGATATGTAGAATATAATCTTGTAAGAAAAACTGGGGAATCTAAAAGAATAGAATATTTGTTTTTCAGGTAAATTCAGTTAAAATATAATTTGGCCATTTGTGACATGAAAATATCGCATTAATTGTGATGAAAATGGACATTTTTGACCTGAAAACATTGGTCATATGACCACCAACATGTTGCAACAGAACTGAAATCCTGTAAATTTGCATAACTTGCATTTACCAACACAAAGTTCCTTTGGGGATTCACTTATATTGATTTCTTATTCACAAAGGCATAAATAAAACCTCTAAGCAAATTTTAGCCGTAAAGAAATAAATGGTACTTTTCATTTTGCTACTCAATAATGACATAAATTAAGAGCATTTAATGCTGAAACCCCATTAGTCTAATAACAGTGAATATTCCAAAACAATATAGAAAGCTCACTTGTAAGACTATTATACTGAATACCTGTCAAAAATCCCAGATGATCTAATAATTATTTCCCAAGCTGTTCATCAAGGCAGCGTCACTGTGTTCATAACCTCAGGGAAAAGAATATTTCAGCAGCTGTTAGAAGTGCCATGAATTACATAAGTGTCCAGATGGTGACGTCTGTTGACTGTTTTTGTGGGTATTGGACTTTGTAGTTTGTCAAGTATTAGTTATAAAACATTAGTGCGCTGACTTGGGAACCAGGTAAAACATTGTATTTTGGCATGTTGTCACAGTACGTCAGCCGGCTGACATTAACATGTAGCCTGACACGCCGCTGTGCCTCATTACAGCCTGACACAACCACTAGCGTGACTGTAGAGTGTGCAGCTTCTCTGTCAATGTTATCATGGAAATGTGAGGAAAATTAGCAGAGTTATTGACGTGTCGAACTAATGACAGCCTCAAAAATTCGAATCACACTAAAAAAGGATTGAATATATTTAGCTCTGATGTATGTTTTTATAGTAAATGAGATAAAACATGTTCAGCTCTTTAATATATTGTTTACATCAGTTCATACAGTGACATTGAGAAATGCCAAAGAGGAAGCGATAACTGCTCTTAGATCAGTTTGAGAAATGAATGTATTTTGACATCATGAAGTCATTAATGATCATTTTTTTTATATATATTGTACAAATACAGGATGCAGTAATAAAGGCTGTACTTTTTTCTGTAGATACATATCGTTAGCCTCCTTACATAATTGCCTAAGTCATATTTTTGGCCAAATTGTGATATCTGCATGAAAATGAAACACCAGTGTTAGGAAAGTAAAGTTTGACAGATATCACAATTTGACCAAAAATATGACTTCGGCAGTTATGCTGTGAGGCAAATTTTATTGGATGTATTACAGAGGAATCAGCTTTTATTTTCTGCGTTTGTGTGTTGATGCCACACAATGTTTTATTTAAAGCCCTTTTTGATGTTGTTGTCGTCTAATAGGAAAACATGGTGATTTAACAAGAATATGCAGGTAATGTGGATTTTGTTTAAAGTACGCATTAAAGTATCAGCAACGTTTTGTTTTTAATTACTGCTGATGTTTTTTTTTTTTGCGAACATATGAACTTACAGGTCACAGCACACACATACAAAATGCCAAAGGCTGAATGCCCTCTCACATTTTAAAGTATGAGTCACTGTGAAGAGCAATGTTTTCTCACTTAGACACACTCATACACAATGTCTGCAAACTCTCACGCCACTACCTTCAACAGTTCACGTATCAATGGTCAGACTGCTCGACTCTTTTACATCAAATCTGTTGTAAAAGCAAAGTTTTGTTTGCTTTGTCCAAGCTTGGTCACATTTTTTTTTTTTTTTCAGATTCACACTGATTTATTGCCCAGTACTTTTTGACATGCCAGGAATTTACCTTAGAGTGACTTTTATGCCACAACCGATGTGTTTTTTCCCCACTATTACATCAGACTTCAATACTATGGCTCTTGAGGCTGTGGTGGTAGGTGTGAATATGTGTAAAACATGTCTGTGGTATCTGTTATCCACAGATACTGGGAAGAAAATAAACTTAACAAGTGATTCTTTTCCTTTTGTTTCATGTGAGGGCAATGTTTATGTGTAAATACATGTAAATATTGGTTCTGTGTACCTCCACGTGTTCATACTTTTATTAAACATGAAGTAAAGACTATTGACTGTGTATTCTGCTTGACTGTATCAAGATTAGAGTTTGCTATTTAAAATATTTTTTTTTCCATTTAGGCAAAAAAAAGAGATGGACAAAGTCAAATGTATGCTAACCTGGGTCAGAAAGTGTTAAGAGAGAAGGGAAAAAAAAAATCCACTCTTTGGCTGTAGTGTCCTTAGGGTGTTGACAGAAAATAATCAGGCAGGTGTAATGTTGTGAACAGAAGCCAGCAATAAGTTCACAGCAGCCTAAATGACATT
The DNA here is from genome assembly GCF_902148855.1 of Sphaeramia orbicularis. Classification (NCBI taxonomy): domain Eukaryota; kingdom Metazoa; phylum Chordata; class Actinopteri; order Kurtiformes; family Apogonidae; genus Sphaeramia; species Sphaeramia orbicularis. Next base: position 50,786,701 of record NC_043968.1, on the reverse strand, counting down.
AATGTGTGATATTGGCCTGTGCCAGTCACATAGTCTGCAGGCGAGAATATGGATGCACTTTATTGGTCCTAAAATGTCCTAAATAAACAAGTGTTTGTAGAAAGAAACTTGATTGTTTTTATACATTTTGCACCAATGCTCAACATTTCAGGTTATTTAAAATTTATTTCCAAGAAAGCTTTAAACATACAGAATTCTCTAGTGGGAATAAAGAAAATCACAAAAAGACATAAAGATGGAGTGATGTGATGGGTTATTTCAGATTGTTGTGACTATACATGACTATACAGATGTGAACTCTCCTCCGTCCTACAGTTTTCCTGCCCATCACATCACCTTTACAGTATGTCACTGTCTGCCACCAGACGTTCATTTTCTCCTCCTCCTCAACACAATCGTCCGATGTCATGTTTGGTGCATCCCTGGCTGCAGCACATCCCCGCCACACCCAGTGAAAAGTTCCGTTTCTTCTTGCTGGGTACGGGCCGGTTGTCTTGGGCCGGTGACTGCTGGGTGTTGTCCAGGGACACCGGCTCGCTCAGAACCTGCTGCAGGTCTCCGTAGGCCCCGTAAATGGCCAACAGGTCTGACAGGGAGGACGACGAGGGGATACGGAGAGGGTAACGGCTGTCTGAGAGCTCTGCGCTGTGTTGAAAGGTCTGCTGGGTATCCTCAGCTGGAACATCACTGAAGGAACTCGACTGGAAGAGGTCTGAGGAGGGAAAACAAAAGGGGTGAAAATGGGTGGAAAAGAAAAATCCATGATATGGAAACTAGAACTGAAATATACAACCTGAGAAAGATTTTGTTTATTAATTTCAACATAATTAAACAAGACCATGAAATAATGAACATGGGATGATCGTTTACATTTTCACTGACTTATGAAAATGAGTGAGAAAAATTGCTGTTTAATATAAACTTATTTGTTTTGGCTTTAACACCTCTGTGTTCAGTACAAGCTTATATTTTTATTGTACGTAGAGTTCACTTATTTCTTCTGTTTATGCGTTACAGTGTTCATCTTTCATGTTATTTCCTTCCTTGAGTTAGTTATTATTTGTTTAGTTATTCGCTAGCACAACTAAGGCATTGGTATATAAGTGTATATATGTGTATATGTATGAATGAGTGTGTGTGTTTGTGTGTGTGTGTGAATAGATATATAAATATAGAAGAGCAATGTAAAAGGAAGAGGGACATTTATTATTAATAATATTGTAGGGAGAGGGGGTGGGATTAAATAAATTCCACTTCTTCCCACCCCTTTTCGGGCAAGTAAATGGAACTATTGTGTTTTCTTCTGACTAAGATTATTAAGATTCTTGATATTTGTATTATTATGTATGTTTTGCTAGTGCATATATCTTAAATTTCATTGCATGTTCGGAATAAATCACTAAATCACAAGTGTATGTATGTAAAAGAGTGAAAGCTAAGGTGAGTACTGCTGAGGATCCTAATTAAAATAAATTTAAAAAAAGGTAATTATGAAAGAAATTGCCAAAAGAATGTTCAATCACACCAAAAGATGAAACACTATTGAAATGACATATTAATAATATACTGAAATCAATCAACTTTTTCTTGATGTTCCTCCAGTTTTGGTGCTTTAAAGATTTCAGATGAAGTTAAAGTTAAAATGTTTCCCAAATAGAAAAGACTGCACAGTTTCAGCTAAAAATGGGAGAAATGTGGAGTCACAAAGGTAGAGGATGAGGAAAAGCTAATGATGTTTCTTTTCAGTTAAGTAAAATGTGATTGAAAGGCTGAGTAATTCAGTTAAATTATTCTCATCTACATGTAGACCTTAAACTGTGCACTGTAAATTCTGTGTGTGAGCCTTTTAAGGACTGTGGGTATTTTAATTACATTCACCTGTTCTGTTGAACTCACCTAAGTCGGCGTCTGTAGACCTTCTCCACCGGGAGCCTCCACAGGTGAAAATGACGGCTCTGATGAACTCTCTCCCACACAGTTTGACGCCGTAGTCCCTCGGCATGATCAGTTTGCTCATGATGTCTGCCCTTACGCTGCTGCATATACCGCCGACACACACCACCACCACGGCCAGAGTCAGTTTCCAGAGCATCTTCCCTTGCCTTTATGAGTTGGTGTGTTTGTGCTGCGCAGGTGAACCAGCTGAGCTCCTCCTCAGATTGCCGTTTCCTTCTTAATTTCTTAATTCTTTAGCTCTTTTGCAGCCTGATCAGTGTTTGTCAGAAGCTTAAGACTTTTTCTTCTTCTCCTTCTTCTCTTTTGGTCAGTGAACACATCCTTATATAGTCCCTAAGTCTCTGACTGGTTGGCTCCTCATCAACCTCTGTGTTCAACCCCGGTGCTCCCCCTCCCTCTCTCCCCCCTTCATTCACGTCATTTAGATTGACGACAATGACGTAGTTGAAGTTATTTCTTTGTTGTAGTGTTATTAGGATAATTTAATGTGAAATATGACTGATCACACATTAATCACTGACCAGGAAAAACTGTAAATCAGCAGCATATGAAACATATGAAGGCATGCTGGAGTTTGGAGCATTTCACTGATGGAAAAATAACACTGTGAGGTTTTGGGCTGTTCTTCCTGATCATAAAATACAATGAGACAGAAGAGAAGCTTTGTAAAATATCTTCTTTACTGATGTAACAAATACACTTTTCATCAGTGGATACATTCTACCATCATATGTTTACATACATGTTTTAACATGATCATGATAAAAAAAAATCATTCCAAGTGCACCAATGGTAACAGCACTTTTTTGGCATAATACTTGTTAGCAATTATTTGACCCCAACAAAATGTCTTGGTCTGAACTTTTTTTTGTTCTGTTACAATCAAAGCTCCATTATGTGATTTTTTAAAGTTTAATGTCAGTGTCATTAGTAAAAAGTCCTTTACCAGCTGCACACTAATTCCAAGTAAGAATCTTTTGACACACAAGGATTTTTCCACATGCTGCTCAGAGCTGTGTCACTCTAAATCAGTCATTCTCAACTGGTGGGTCACGACCCACTCTGCTTTCAACGGGTCGCAGGCCTTTGCCTGGACAAAAAATAATGTTGAGAAACACTAGATGCACTTCATTAATTGAATTCATTTTGCATGAAAACACAGAGTGCGTTAAAAATGGCTGTTACTCAAATGTTCTGATTGTTATGTCAGCTTTATGATTAAATTTGAAATAATTTATGAATAAGTGACTGAAAGCACTTGATTTTTAACTGAGCACACTTTTTGGTTTTGGTTAAAATGTACCTACTTTAGTGTTAAGGGGAATCTGTCCCTCTTTAGCATCATCACCTGCTGGTCATTTTGGTTTATCATTAAACTTGTCTTCTCTGTTGGCATACTGTGATATTCTATATCATCTCAGGTTCAAAACACACCATCTTTTTTTATTAAATACATTTGAGAAGTTTACCTTTTATCAATTTGAGTCGTGGCTTGTCATTTAGGGGTGACAGTGGCTCCCGATGCCAGACCGGTTGAGAACCACTGCTCTAAATAATTGCCCTATTCAACTTTTTGGCTCTTACCAGTCTCCATATTAATGTATAGTGGCTGAAAAGTAAAGTATATTAGCTGAAAATAACTTAAATTGAATTAATATTAGACACTTCCGTGCACTAGCATGAACAACTGCTGTCATGAGACGATAATGACCAATCATGTGCAATTACAGAATGTTTTATGATGTGGAAAAAAAATCATTTAATGGAGCTTTAATGAAGACTCTGAAACATAAACAGATCGCTCAATTACTCATTGCCTCTAAGGGTGCTGTCACACCTACCTAGTTTTGTGTGAACTGTCAGGACCAAATGTGCATGTGTGAAACATCCCCCGGACCAAGGTACGGACCGAACAGTCGCTCTATATCTGACTGTAAAAAGGTGGTTTTGGTCTGGATGAAACGAAACCATGGTTCAGTGAAGACAGTTGATGGACAGTTAAAACCTTCAGACCAATCACAGGGGAAAAGACTGAAGGATATCAGACACATGGACACAGATGATGAGGACAGGACGTACTCATGTAAAAACAAAACAAACCAAATACATTCAGTATAAAAATAAATATGATCCTGACTTAGATGTGATAAAGACCCTAACTGAATTACATTACAACTTTCACCCGTAACACCCACATTTAAAGAGTTACTTCAGTAAAAGCAGATCTGATGTACAAAGTCCTTTAATGTGTGCTTGGCTACTGATGCTCCTTGAAGACAGTTTCAAATCATTAATGTTTAAATATTGTCTCTGATTCAAGTACCATTATATACAATTAGTGCAAAAATATATCCAATGAAATTTAAAAGGCAATGAGTTGATATAATTAAGCAAACGCAGCTCAGGTGAATCATTTTGCATCATTCCTCCAAGAAGGAGGTGAGTGTGCTTTTGGCACGACGGGCCTTCTCTATGCTATTGAAGGTCGGAGTCCCGTGAGGCAAGTCCAATCGGTCGGGTTCAGAGGTCATGATATTTTGAGCCTCATCTACAGGTACAATCAGAAACAAAAGAGGAGGGTGGGTTTTTGTACAAACAGGATTTTTGACCAACACATAAATGAGTTTTTTGCATTTCTACAGTGGAGCTGTATATGTAAACACAGATTAGACTAAACAAGAAAAAACAAGGAGGCGGTAAGTCAATGCTGGTAAGTTAAAATGGAAAAACAAACACAGCAATATTTTAACTGGATTTAAATGAGTTTTCTGTGTTATCATTTTGTATAACTGTGGTCATGTTCAACTTTAACATGTTAAACTGTGGATTTTCTGTATTCATTCTAAACAAAATCAAATACATTAAAAGAAATGTCTTTTTAAGACCTAGAACTACTTTTGTGATGACTACCAAATGAATTTAATGCCTACATTTAACCTTTACTATGTTATTTATCACCATTTACTGTTAAATTATGGTCTGAATTTTGCATTTTTCAGATAAAATCAGGTATTTTCCTACATTTATTTAACTGATCTTGGACATGTTCATAAAAGACTCAGAGTGAAGGTAAAGATTATGACTTTTCAGCAAAATACATCAATACCTGAGTGTAAAAATAAGCATCTATTTGTCAAACTACACAGGTTTGATTGGTGAATCAATGAATATGAATGTGTTTCCATGTTTGCTATGGAGACTCTGAACATCTGATGCTGCTGAAAAGCCCGAAAAAGTCAATTTTACCTGAATTGTCTGACTTTATTGATAGGATAAGTGGTTTAAAAAAAATAAAAAGTTATTAAACGTCGCAGATCAGAAAATACTTTCAGTCGCCAGTGGTTGTTTAAGTTTTAGAGAGTTAACAGATGGGTATTCTTTCACTTTCATACATGAATAAAAACAGAAGTGAGATTTAAAAAGCTTTTGAGCCTCATCAGATATTTTTCATTATGCATTTAGACTTGTTTGGGGGAAGATGAGTAGATTTTACAGAACTGTCTTACCTCTCATTCGATAAATCAGTGTCCCATAGGCGCTGTCCATCTGGTAGGCAAATATGAAGCCGAGAGGAACAAGAGGGGCCATTAGTGCTGGTTTCTTTCTCTTCATAGCACTGGAGAAAGAAAAACAAATCATTCAGAGAGGACGCACTGCCTTTATAAGAGTAATTTATATTTATTTAATCGTTCTTTGTACAAAGATGGGTTATCTAAAACTGGATCGGGTCTTTAAATGTGTTGTCATGTTGTGGGTAGCATTTGATTGTCTGATTGCAGAAGCTCCAGTTAAACACAGTTTTGACACTTGGACTAAACCTGTAAAGGCCACTGGACTCCAACACTAGAGCTCTGAAGGGTCAGTTCAGTGAAGCCGTTATGAACACACTGATACAGGTTGTCTCTTATCGTGTGTATGAGCTGCAACAATCTTAGAAAACAATTCCAAGATACGGCAAAACATATTCTTAGCCCAGTGGTCCCCAACCTTTTTTGGCTCATGACCCCATTTTAACATCACAAATTTCTGGCGACCCCAGACATTCCAAATGGAGACATTTTTTGCTAAAATTAATTTGTTTTTGATCATGTAATAGTTTGCAAATAAATGATAATTTCAAACGATATTTAGTCTATATAATGTATATTATTACGGACAGAGGCAGAAAAGCCAGGTGAGGATTACTGCACAAAGTGAGAATTTTATTTTCCTTGGTCAGGATATGTACAGTCAGTCCAGCTTGGATTTACAAGGCTGACAATTAATACTGAACAAACAAGAACTCAAACTATGAATTATGAAAGAGCTGCAGCATCTGAAACCGACCACAATGAACATTTGAAAGATAAACAGTACCACAGTGCTTCAGTTTCAGCTTCACAGTTTGTCATGTCTTTTATGGATTGTGAGTTTCTCTGTCAATTCACCATATATTTTTTATTGGTAAGTTTTTAAAAATTTTTATCAATTACACTGCAAAAATCAAAATCTTACCAAGTGTATTTTTCTCATTTCTAGTCAAAATATCTCATCACACTTAAAAAATAACACATAATCACATAAAGAATAACTTGTAAGTAAGATATAAGAATTTACTTTTGGACAATAGATCTTGAAGATCTTATTTCAAGACATCTTACCAAGATAATTTTCACTCGTTCCATTGGCAGATTTTTTTTTGCTTGAAGTAAGCAAAAAAATCTTGAATTAAGCAAAAAAAAATCTGCCAATGGAACAAGTAAAAATTATCTTGGTAAGATTTCTTGAAATAAGATGTTGAAGATCTATTGTCTAAAAATAAGTTCTTATTTCTCTCTGAAAAGTTGCTCTTTAGGTGATTAAGTCTGATTTTAAGTGCGATAAGATATTTGACTAGAAATGAGAAAAATGGACTTAGTAAGATTTTGATTTTTGCAGTGTACTAGAAATTTCAGGCAACCCCATTTCAATTCCTGGTGACCCCATGTGGGGTTGCGACCCCAAGGTTGAAAAACACTGTGTAATATATCTGTGTAACTGTTCTCTCCTAACACTGCTGATACATTTTTTTATCACTGACTATGACCTGAAAAAAATAGGACTTAGGCACTTATGCTATGAGGCTGACAACATGTGGTTTTAGCATCAGAAATCTTTACTGTTGTGTGTACACATATCAAAATACACTCACCCCACAGTGAGCCCCACTGTGGCCACTGTAAAAAAGGTGCCAAAGTATTTGAGGAACTCTCTGGACCAGGCGATCTGCATAGCCATCTGCCTCTCCCTCATCTGGTTCTGCATCATGATCTGACGCTCCATCTACGCAGGCAAATACATGCACACACAGACGCAAGACCAGACGACACACAAGACACACAGAACGTCAGCAGGCACAACAGAGCTTTAAAGCCACATGTCAAATAATGCACAATGTGTTTACATCAAAGTACAGGCAATAAGAAGTGTCAACAAAACAAATTAAAGGTATTAATGCAGAGCTGTTGAAGATCCATGAAGTTTACTTATACTGTATTACAACTTTTAGAAAAAACAATAGCTGGAAAAATAAAATCTCTCTATCTCTCACTCTCTGTCATTTTTCTTTATCTTGTTAATTTTTCTGCCATATACTGTGTTAAATTTTCTATTTGTGTCACATGACCAGTGTCACATGCCATTAGAGAGCTGAAATCCCACCCCTCCCAAAATAGGACATGAGACCTAAACTGCAGAAAAAACATGATCGGGGGTCAATGGTGACAAACAAATCATTTTTGGATCCTACCTGATTGGTGTCACCATTTACACATATAACATTTGACACTTTAAAAGATAATTCTATAAGTCAAGAAAGTCTTGGTTTCAGGCAAAATGATGGGAAACATCTAGTTTTGTGGTTTGTGGATGTATAGTCCATTCTATTTGAACACTTTGTTTGTATGTTTGTATGTCCAGTGTTTGATTTGTATACTTGTGGTGCGTTGTGTGATGCAGTGACTTCCACTCCAAGGCAAATAAATAATAATAAAGATAAAAAAAAAAAAAAAAAAAAAAAAAAAAAATAATAATAATAATAATAATAATAATAATAATAAATAAAAAAATAATAATAAAGTATATGTTTCTTTATCCATATGAACAAAAAGAGTAAGAAAATGGAAATAACCAAGTGATTTTTCCAGATAGTAGGAATGAATTTGCTGCTATGCTTTTTTGGTTTGGCTTCGTGCTTGTCTCCAGATTTTAGAAAATGGTTTTTGGGTTTGTATCCTACACCAAACTGGGAAAACTATGTTTTTTATGGATTTCCCATCATGCAAGGGACTACCATGTTTAACAACGGTTGGAACTATACATTGGAAGCACCCTGCTGACATTAAATACTGACTTTGGAACAGTTTTGATAAAAAAAAAAAAAAAAAGTCTAATTTTCTCTTCCATTTTACAAGGAATAAATGTCACCCAATGCAGTGGTGTGATGTGTTTTAATCTTGTAGTTCTGCGGCACAGCCAAATGTGTAATACAGAAACAGACAACACAGTTTTAGTGCTTCTAGAGGATTTGTTGACAACAAAAGTAAAACTTTAGTAAATAGATGGATATTAAATCACTGTGGGACCTTGTGCGATCCGCCCTTTGTCTGCTGCTTCCCATCTCACACTCACTACATTCACACAAATGCTCATTTCCTGCATAACAATTACAACAGAGCGGGCTGAGTGGCATTTTCATCTGAAAAGCTATTGTTCTTGAAAAGTGAATAAGTCAAAGAGGAGCTTTTATTTCCACTTAAGAGCAAAAGGACACTAACCCACTGGTGATGCACAAGTTAAAATAGAAAGCTCGTGGTGCCATTTAAGCATGTTGATGACATAAGTGATGACATAAATTGCAGCGTGTCAGAGATAAATTTTGCTTTTCAACTTTTTAATCATCATTCATGAACAATTACATATCTGATATAATTGCTTAACATTACATAGCAAAAATGGGAATTAAATAGCTTCAATGTGGTCTGAGAAATTCAGAATTACATTATTTTTCAGGTTAAATAATGCATTTTCTAAATAATATTGTTGAGATTTTTGGTCTTTGGTCACTTTTTCTATCCTGTAAAATATCCTGGTGGTATAATATTTAAAATAAGGCAGAAGCAGTTAAAGTAATTTTGGTGGAGTTTACTGTAATGGATGAAGCATTTTCCAAAAAAACTGCTAAAAATCTGCTATCTTGTTTCTTTGACAGAAATCACCTTTGATGAAAATGTAGTAGATGTGAACTTTTTTTTGTCTGGTTCATGATAACACACTGGCAAATGTAGAGGGAGTTATGATGTATACTATAACCAACCACCAGGGGGGGATCAAATTATTTTGGCTTGACTTTGAAAGAAACGCGGATGAGAAAGTTTACCTTCAGGCTTTTCCATTCATATGAAAGAGAGCGGACGGACGGATGCATTGATACGCATTTTAATCCCTCTGATGAAAGGTCCTCTAATGATAAAATTATCTGCAATTGTTCCCTAAACTTAACCATGCCTTCTGGTACCTTAATGTAAACAAACTGTCCTAGAACATTCATCCACAGCATCCTGCTTCACCTGTGGACTTCACCTCTTTCTTCTACTTGACCTGACTCGTAGCTTAGCCTTTCCCAGTACCAGTAAATGATCATAACATATTACTGCTATCCACCCACTCCAACATAATTTAAGATAAACAACTGAAGGCGACGAAGGAGAGACATGTGGAACTCTGTCAGGTTACATTATCATTACAGCAAATATCTGATATTATAAAGAGCAGTTTATTAGCCAAGCATCTGAGAAGTAAAAACCTAAACAGTACACACTGAACTGTTAGTATCTGAGCTACCGTATATTGAAGAGAATAACTAATAAATAAATAAAAACATAAAGGCAGCAATATTCAGAAAAAAAACAGTGAGGAATAATGAAATCAGATATTTGCCCAATCTTAACCCCCTCCTCTTAATACCAACCCATCACTCAGATACCACAAGAGGAACAAGCCATGAAATACACTGTTTTTTGCTGGATAACTTACAACATATGCGCAAAATTGTCCATTTCACACATACATACAAATACAATATGAAGCACTCTGGCCTAAATACTGCAAATGCATGTGCAGCAGCTTCTGCATTCATTTACAAGTGTTTATGAGGGAGTTGGCTTCACAGTGACCAACTCCCATAGTTACTGTAAATGCATTTATACTGGTCTTACAGGATGGCAACGGACATGCATGATGAACAATCATCTGCATCAGGCTGACACAACAGTTGCCATCAGTTTTGTTCATGGAGTTAATAAGGTCCTGAGCAATCACATTTCACTATCACTGCAATTGAAAAAAGGATGAGAAATGGACAACTTGCTTTTTGTGCCCCAGAGTTTGGTTCTTCTGTTACAATGGACCTGACATTTACGCAAAAAAAAAGACTGCCCCCAGGAAAAAAAAAAACAAAAAACATAACAGTTCAAATATTTAATCGTCAAACTTTACTCTAATCATTTCCTCTGTGCTGTTAATCAGATACTCTAAAGGGTCAATTAAAGTATGATGCATCTGTTCCTCCTCTGTGTTTTATGAATTTTTTTTATGTTGATTAGATGGCAAGAATTTAATAAATGCCATAAATGGAGAAGGAACAGTCTGAAATTGAGAAAACTGCTGTGGAGGGGTGGGCTCTAATCAGGGGCCAAGGAGTCATCGGAGGGCTTAAGTCCAGTAAAAGGCACTTGCACTAATTAAGCAATTTAACGTAAGAAGGAAAAGCATGCTGTTCTACTGATTGTGGAGAGTTCCATTAACATGAGACCCACTTAAAACATGCAAGATACATGTTAACTCTGGTAACATACACCTGTATGTTTTTTATTAAATAAATTGTAACTGAAAACTGAATTTTCCTTGAAGAGCTTAAAATGTTAACTATGCGGGAACCAAACCTTTAAGAACCCATTACTTAAATGATCCAAAAAACCTACAAAAAAAGATGAAAAAAAAGAGAAACTGCATTGTACACCAATTATTTATATGTATTGATAGAATTAGTGGATCAACAGGTAATAAACATTTTAGATCATTAAATAGTCTCCATCGAGGGTGGATGTTTGGGTCTTTATGGGTTAAAAAGGAAATAGTATGAAAAGATTAACAAAGATTGATAATTACCATGTCATTATCTGGAGAAAAATAAATGTAATAAACTTGAGGGATTTCTATATAAATTATAATACATCTGTTCATAGTGAAACTATGAATCACTTGGAATCCACTTTTGTAAGTGAACTAGGTACAGAAATTAGCAAGAAGAAGGAAATGTCAAATGCGGCAGAAACATTTTAGATGGAATATGATTAAAGTCATGAAAATCCCAGAAAACTTCTACAATTAGCATGGTTTGTGATCTAACTGGAAGAAAAATAGCATCCCTCAAGGATACATGATTCATTAATATTAAAGTTCAGGTGTTTTTAGCAAATCAAGAATGTAATTAGACCCTTCTCAGAGGGTAGAAAGGGGAAATTATAAACCCATTCAGAGCCCACTTAGTCACCAGGAGTGAACGTGTAATGACAGGTATGTGTGACACGAGGGACGTCATCTGGTCACAAAACAGGAAGTAAACCATCTGGAATTTTCTATTTCTTATCAGTGATAAGAGACTCATCTTACCAAAACATGTAACATCATCATCTACAGATGGCCTGAGCTTACTAAGACCATTTCAATACTGCACTAATATCAATACAGGCCATACTTTCAGTACCATTTTTTCCTTTTAACCATCAGAGACTGATACTAGATTTACACAAATACACAAAAACTAGTATAACAACATAAGAAATGTAAAACTATTTACCACAAGTTGAAGTCATTTGTTACATAACTGTTGTGACCACTTGTCCACAAACTCAAACTGTCACTGAAGACAGGATCCAATTTTATCCGGGGATAAAGGAGACCATTTTCCACACAAAAAATGTTTGTTCAGATTATTATTTTTTTGATTCCAGTATGACCTGGTCATGTTCATGAATTGAAACACATGCACAAATGCAGTGGATTTAGGGGAGTCCAGATTATTCCCTTAAACTAAAGTACTGATACATACAGTGGAAACACTCCTACAAGCACACAAGTTCATCACAAGTAAACATTATATATTCAAAACCTTACTTTTTAGGTAAGATACTTAAGTATAATCTACATTCACTATGCAGTAAACTAGTCCCTATTAGTGTGTTAGTATTGTGTATAATGCGTTGGATTCATTTTACTGTTGTATTTGACTTTATTTCTACTTTACATCATATCCATTTAAAGTGATGTAAAAGTTGCATGAATCTGATGGAATACTCAGAATGAGGTCACATTGTTGCCAAGTGCATTGTGGGAATTCCACGTGGCAGCAACAAAGATGACGACCAAGCAAAACCAGTTTCTCACAGATTTGGCAAGAAAATGAGCCAGATCGCTACAACATAACATTATACGGTCCACCAGGGTTGTTTTAAAAATGAGTATAGTTGATGGATGGAGGTAAAGGTGACATTTGGGTTCAGCACTCACAGCAAAATTGATGCTGTGTGGAATTCCCATTCCCACAGTGCACTTTAGCGATAAAATTTCCGAAAAGGCCCAAGTGACATTTTGGTTTGTGTAAAATAATAATAATAATAATAATAATAATAATAATAATAATAATAATAATAATAATGGATTGGATTTATATAGCGCTTTTTTCTAGACACCCAAAGCACTTTACATTATTGACCCATTATTCATTCACTCTCATTTCACTCATTCAATGGACTATGCTTATGACGGAGTCATCTTCAAAGTTGTTCACCGTGAGGGAAGGGATTCAGGTGCGTGAGCACTAATTGATTAGTGATAATTAGGCTGTCACTAGGGTTCTACATATTTGAAAAAAAATATTGTGATGAAAGTCATTCGCTGCTTTAACTTAAGGGAATGATCTGGACTCTCCTAAATCCACTGCCTTTGTGCATGTGTTTCAGTTCATGAACGATAGTGGATGGTGCCAGACCAATCTCCAGCTTTAGTGCAGTGCTAACGAAGGGTGGAGATATGCCTGCTTCTGTAAGACCTATATGTGATGGATATCACATCTCTGACCATGAGGAAACACTGAAACACAGTCTAAAAAATTTCCTGATGCATTCTTGTTCATAACCACAAACTGAGATAAAATACATTCCAACTGTGACTGCAGTGCTGCTCTACACTGACTGTACGTCACTCAAGACTGACTATGAACATTCATTCATTCATTTTCTGAACCCGCTTTATCCTCACTAGGGTCACGGGGGTCACTGGAGCCTATCCCAGCTACTTATGGGTGATGGCGAGGTACACCCTGGACATGTCGGCAGTTCATCGCAGGGCTGACGTATAGAGACAAACAATCACTCTCACATTCACACCTATGGGCAATTTAGATTTACCAATTAACCTATCAGTGCATGTCTTTGGTTGGTGGGAGGAAGTCGAAGTACCCGGACAGAACCCATGCAGACACAGGGAGAACATGCAAACTCCACACAGAAAGGTCCCACCCCCATCTACTGGTGTTGGAAGTGGAAGGTGCTATGACTATGAACATACATCATCAAAATTACACATATATGCTAAATATTCATCAGTACAGATGATGAATGTACATAATTAAGTGTAACTTCTTGATTAATTCAACTCACTTCTAATGGTAAAAGTAGAGCAGAACTGTGAATGTTAAGGAGAAAGGTAAATGAACACTGTTATGGGACATTATTTATGTCTATTTAGCTTATGTTCAATGGAGTTCTTTGGTATAAAATAGCATGTAAAATATAGACTGTATAAGAACGGGCAAATTTTTTTTCCCTGTACTTTTTTTTTTTTTTTTTACAAAGAAGCTCGAATGGATTTAATGTTGTTTGATGGAAATTTCAAGAATACATGAACTTTGATCAATTGTCAGCAGCAGATCAGATCTCTGCTTTTATATGAATGTAATAACAGAATGTGAGTCATTTGGAAAATTAAGGTTCTAGGATTGAAAAATTAAAAGATGAAATATTTTAAAAATCCCTCAAAACCACCAGTAAGATGAGTAATGAAGCAGCTGTCTTGGTGCTGAAGTTTAATCTGGGAATCCTCTCCGATGAATAGTCACTCAAATCAGAAACTCTGCCAGCAGTAGAAGTGTTTCCAGCATCCGGAAACTTAACGCCCTCTCTGTTGCACCAACCCACCGCTGCCTTTGTTTAGAAGCATCTAAGAGCCCGTCTTCCACTAATGCTCCATCTGCTCCTTCACCAAACTCACAGTCAGCGACAGGAACAAACTCTTCAAAACCGTCCAAAACACAGCCATCGATCTCACTGGACACTTTCAAACTTGCAGATGTCAACACAAATAGTGCTAACATCAAAGCATTCACTAATTAGATGCAGATAACTTGTCTAATATTCCTGGTGTTTGCTCATTAGATTCCCAGAAAACAATATTTTTATACACTGATGTATATAAACATCCTGATAAAAAAATATTTTATCAAATAAACCCAGTACACCTAAATGTTACAGTGTAAACTACCACCTAAATACAGGCAAAATAAAACTATGACATACCTTATCACAAGCTCTGTATTTAAGCCAATGACATTATATCTTATAATCTTCACGAACTGAGTCAGCTGATAGTTAACATTATAACTCTGTTAGCTTAGCACTGTTTTAACAGAAAACACACACTGTACAACCACAAATCACCTCCATTTTCTCTACAGTTTGTGTTGTCAGTAGCAGCACAAAAGATCCGTTTGGAATCATCCAAACAAGGTCAGAACTATCACAGTTTAGTCTGAACTGTGGATTAGCAAACGGTGAACTTGGCAAATAATAATTTTGTACCTTCATAAACCTCATAGTTAAACTCAACTGTGTAGGAGAAATGCTGTGATTTCAGCAACAAACTCCATTCTTTTCATTTAAAGCTGTGTCCAATGTTTCTAACTTTTATCACTCTTGTCACTTACTTTGACTCAAACATTTGTTTGTTACCGGTTCTCATCCCATTTTGTCACTTTCTGACTGGCAGAGCGAATTACTTGTCCTTCCAGTTGTCACATAAGTCAGATGAATGCATTCACTTTGTGTCTTTACTGTCAAATACATTGGTGTCTTTTGCACAACTTCAGTGCTCTTTAATCTTAACACTCTAATGCTAACTCTACGTATTTTTTTATAACAATGCTTCTAGATTTTATCACTTTCTTTGACTCTAAAAGTTGTTTCTTTGTGGTTCTCATCTCATCTTGTAACTCTCTGATGCTTTGGTCAACAACCCTGTGGAGTTAATTTTTCTCAACATGGGAGACACTATGACTCACTACTCCCTCTAGTGGTCACATAATTCTACAAGACTGACCTCATTAATATTTTCAGTGAATATCTCTACAATGTAGTACATTGGTGTCTTTAGCACAGCTTCAGAGATCTTTATTCTAAAGATTCTAATTTTGCGTAATTTTTTAATATTTGAAAGTAGAAACAGTGCATATAGCCCCTTAAATAACATACCAGGTTACAGGGTTCTTAATGGCATTCTTTCTCTATGAATCTCTTACATGTCGAAGACAAACTGGTATAATTGAAATGTCCCTGACAGAATCTATATTGAACAAATAAATTCATGACATCACTAGTACTACAGAGCCTTATCCGGACCATAGCTCCCCAAGTCCTCAAGTAATAAACTATTTCAGTGGTAACATCACAAAGGAAGACCCACATATAGGCTATATAGGCAACACAGAATTATGGAGAGACAGCGAGGGAAAAGGAAAAGGAGGAAATGAACCACAAAAGTGGACTCTGGAGGTGACAAAGTGAGTAAGAGGGAAATCCACTGGCATTTCCTAAAAACACATTAGAGGATGAGCAGGGTAATGCAAAGAAAACTGATAAAACATGAATGACTCTGAAAAATGTTCAACAAGGAGGAGTGGGGTGTTCACAATAAAGAAAAAAACAGGTCATCTATGCACCTTAAATGCCACTAAGCTTTGGTTAGCTTTCTGTTATTTACCTAATAGTGATCATCTCCAACCAGCTGTATAAATGTGACTGGATGAAACAGTAATATCCTACTTCATCACTACATCGATGCTGTTTACCATCATTTGAGATTTGACTGGTGCACTTTAATGACGTCGAGGCTAATTTTACTGTATCTTTAAGTTATTCATGTCAAATCTGCCTTAGTCATTTTGTTTAAAATGCCTAAAATCCACATAGAAATCCATGTATGTGTTCCAGTGTTCTAAGGCAATGCATGACTCTTCTTTTTCATAAGGTGCATATGAAGCACTAACCTATGACTGGATACAGAGGTGGCATAAAATGAACAGAAAAACTCCCGGTTATGTGTCAAAAATGGTCTAATCTATTACTTACAGAGCACTTTGTGGCTAAAGACAAGCAAGTGGCTTTCTGAAACATCCAAGGTTTCTCTAATAACCTAATCAGACTTTTACGTCATCCAACTAAAAAAAGACTTAATGGGAAATAATGACCGTCTCAATGTCTCAATAACACATAGAGTGATTAATTAGCAGTGGTAGAATATGCTCAATTGTAGCCACTAATGTTATACCTCTCAGCTGGAATTACAGACTTGGTTGGAAAATAAGCATTAAACACTGTAAAAACCGCACCATGAATCACCTGTATTTTCTGCTTAGTTTAATATTTCGTTTCAGATTTATTGCTGCGACTTTGTTCAATGAAGCAGTATTTCCAGCTTCTACTAGAGTCAAAAACTTGTCAAAAAATATTTCTACTAAAAATTTCTGTGTTTCTCAGTGTTTTTTCAGGAGCGAATTAAACACTATCTACTTTTTTCTGCTCCAAAATATCATTATTATATTGGCTTTTAAAATCTATGTGTCTCAATGTTTGATGAAAAGCATTGTCATTAATTAGCCACTTCTACTTCTGATTGCATTTTTTTGTGTCTTCCTCTTATTTAAAGATGTTTCAAACCATGTTAAGGTTTGTTTAGTTACAATTCTTTTCTGCTGGCCTTGGTGAAGACTTTACTCACAACTTTGCACTGAAACCCAAATATATTTAGAACTTTGAATAAAAAAATACAACCTTAGCAGAAGCTTGTTCTTATCAATTCCCATTTACATAATTTCTGTGGTGCCATTAATCTTCAAGTCACCCGTCATACAAGCATAACTATGACCACTGAGGTTTCAGTCAACAAAAGATGGACCCCGTGGCTCTAATACAATGCCCTTTTACTTTGATGTAAGCTTCTACAACGACAGAGTGACATGAATGAAGCCTAACAATGACTGATGTCATATGAAAACACTGACAAGTAATCATCTTTGACATCTTAATGCAGGGGGAGGAAACAGTGGTGCTCCACAGATATCATAAAATTGCTGGGGTCTGATTCAGTTAATTTGAAGATGTCAAAATACAAATGAAGAACGATAAGAGGGAAAATCATTTCCTACTGTCAAAATGTTTAACCCTGTTCAACCTTGGGGAGAGCAACATTGAAATCTGAGCACTGTACACTGTATGTGTGCTTTAACTTTTAGCAAAAAAAAAAAAAAAAAACATCATTGGACAAATGTTTGTAGGTTCTATTATTTTACTTTATATGATTCTCCTTAATTAAGTTGGGTGAATGAAGCCATTTGAATCCACTTCATCAGTTCTTTAACGCCTCATATTCCAGCTGTGAATCATAGTCATAATCCTACTAGAGATACTTTAAAAGACAATTGTTAAACCTTTGCCCTTGCAGAATAACATTAGTCATCAATGCGCCATATTTACAGCTGGGAACATTATGGTGAGAAAATTAAGGTGCAAAAGCCACATAAACCTTTCATTTGCAACTTGGATAATGTCATTGCTGTTATGGTAGTCACACATCCCACCTGCTGCTCAGCTGCTCGCAGGCACAAATAAATCACAAGAAATTGGGACTAAAAAAAACACATATTAAATAAAGAAAAAACAAAAAAAATGACTGCAATAAAACCTGCGGTGTCTAAAAGGAAATGCCCAGATTATAACTAAAGTTTTTATTCCTGTTCATGACACAATGTGGTAATTCAGTTGAGAAAAAATAAAGAATATTTACTATTATTGGACAAATCGGGCAGATGATGAGCAGCGTCATTAGGACAATTTCACAACCAAACTGCCACAGCTGTAGTGGGTTCGGCTCAATAATACCACATCTTGATTTACATGTTTGCCTTGAGTAGTAATCTATTGAACACATGAATGTAGGGATAAAATAACATAACATGAGCAAAATGTTATAAGAAGTTGATTAAAACATTTTAGAATCTTCTATAAAATGATTCCTGTTAAGAATTGCTTCATTTCATTGTCAGATTAACTCTCCTGCCTTTCTGCTTGTGTTGTTAATTTTATGCCTGCATCCAGATGGAAAAAGAGTCTCATTTAGGACACAAAATAAATCATAATATGAAACGGTACACATTTTTATACTGTATATCATCATATGACACACCCCTTGTTTGGGACTGATCACCTGAAGTATGTGATGTATAACTATTAAAAAAAGGAAGAAAGGAAAAAAAAAGTTACACACAAACAGGAAAAAAGCATGTCCCATTTTACCTTTAGTAATTTGCATATGATATTACCTGATATGACCAACTGTCAAAATAATATTTCTGTCTACAGTGGCATGCTGACAAACAGCTTGATCGATTACAGGACAGAGGAAGAAGCTTAAACAGGTGCCAAACAGGAAATATTTTAAGGCTAGTTCACTCACCTGCAAACGTGCATTGTGAAGCATGAACTCCTGCTGCTTTTTGAAGTTTGCATCCATGGATTTGGAGAGCAGAAACCCCATGATGGAGATATTCCTGTTAACCCACAGATATAAGCACACATGGTTTAGTCAACATAGTCAGGGCATTGGACAGGCACAAAACCACATGTGAGCTTTAATACCATATTCCAGTGGTCAAAAGGAAGTAATTTCAGTGTTTAACTTAGTGAATGTGATATTTCTCTGTGGTACAACACGTGTTCTTTCATTACCTGTATGTGACTGGATTTTCATTACGCTAACTAGTAAAACTGCTTTGTTATGCTAAGTGCTAGCAATGAATAGCAAATGGGGAAACGACCACAGGTTGGTTTCGGTGCAGTTTGGGGAACTTCCTTGTGGATTACTTTGGCTAATAACAATGAGCTAGCATTACCACAGATGACAGTTCAGTGGCTTTACCGTAAGTTGACACTAAAACCCTGTTTTAACCTTGAGCGGTAGCTAGCATTAAGCTAACTGAAAATGATAGTGTTAGCGTTACATACCTAAGTTACTGAAGGGGAAAAGCTAAACAGTAAATGGATACTGGTGAAAAACAGAGCAGACGAAGACTCAAGGACGTCTCGGTGAAAATAATAGTACATACACCGCCTTGAAAACAGCTAACTTCCTGTATCTACTATAAATATAACTCAAATACAGTTGAGTCAAGGGGTTAAATCATAAACCGCATATTTCCGGTTAGACTTTCAAAATAAAATAACGAACACATCAACAATGAACTGTAAGGTTGCTTTTATATCCAGGTGATCAGATGTAATAACATACAGTGGTAGCCAACATTATCAGAACACTTAGAATATTTAAGAGATTTCATTTGTGTTTTTAATTGCCCATTAAAATACCCACAAAACCAATGAAATATCTACAAAACCATCAGAATCACAGCCGTCTTTATTTGCCAAATATGTAAACACAAACAAGGAATTCTTTGCCAGTAGAGGTAAATTTATAAATACAAGATATAATAACAAAAAAAAAAAAAAGAAAAGAAAAATTAAGAAAAGTGATTTAAGAAAAAAGAAACTCTAATTACATATAAACTCTTTATAAATAAAGGCAGAGTATCAACTTCTGTGCAATTTAGTGCAATTTTTTGTGCAGTTGGATATCAAGGAACAGTGTTATCTGTTTATTCAATTGACTGCTGTGGGGAAGAAGCTAGGTATATAAACCATAGAATAGAGCCATCATGAAGATATTTAGGTCATTTTCATCACAAAAACCAAGGTTGGCTTATTGCATTGTCAGTTGTCGCATAATCACAGTCAACCCTTTACAGAAGAAGGCAAATTACTTATGGGATCCCTGTCAGGTGTGATTTAGGTTAAATTGGTGGTGAGTCTTGGGGCTCAACTCTATGATTTTGTTGACTCCATAAGACCTATCCTGCTCATTACATAAATATTAAAGCTAAAGCTTAATTAAAAATAAAACAAAACAAAACAAAACAAAACAGTAGGACTCAACCTGATATTTACATCTGTATGTTTCATGAAAATTATGAAATGAAATCATGTTTTGGAGGCAAAAAAGTCAATATTTTCAGATCTGTCAGATGT
Organism: Sphaeramia orbicularis; assembly: GCF_902148855.1. Lineage (NCBI taxonomy): Eukaryota > Metazoa > Chordata > Actinopteri > Kurtiformes > Apogonidae > Sphaeramia > Sphaeramia orbicularis. The sequence continues at coordinate 50,766,257 of NC_043968.1, read as the reverse complement.
TCTAACAATTTTAAAAAATGTAATGGGTCAGCGGTGGAAAAAGTGGACCATTCAGATACTTCACTTCAGTAAAATTACTAATAGTCCACTACAAGTTGTGCAAAAATGGCAAAGCCTTGTATAATCACCAAAACATAACCTTCTGGTTGCAGTACCACTGCATAATAATCTACTGTTGTGCATTAAGGCATACAGTACTTAATATACAGTTAGAAGATTAATCTATAACAATGCATCGTATTCAATAAAATCATCACATGTATTTTGAAAAATTCACTATTTTCATGAGCTCAGAAAATAGGCCTGCTTTCAAGTTTGATAATGTATCATCCATATAACCAAACAGGGTTTAAAAGAGTTTATTTGCTCTGAAAAAGTGGAGAATTTTGTTAAATAGTCATATACTCATTTCCACAAGCTTCTACTGACCTGAGTGACATTTTATACAGTGCTTTAGTCTGTGGTAAACTGAGCGATGGCACCCTCTGTTGGTGGATTTGTTTCTGTAACTCTAGATTCATGGGTCAGATTCTTTCTATTTAGAAATAAATATGCTGGAGTGTCAAGTTAGGACTTCCTCATTTTTCTCTTACATTCTAAGTCTGAGCTTTGAATTATTATTATTAACCACAGTTCAACAAAGATAAACGTATGCAACACAGTCATTTCCCACAATAACTTATTTCCACTTTTCCACTGATGTCATTAAAATGTTACTTTATTTCATTGTCTAATCTTTAAGACTCAGTTTGTTAATATCAGTGTTAAAAAAGCGTCATGTTTATTTTCAGTCTGATTCTTGTAAATATCAATTGCATTTTGGTAAATCAGTGAGAACCGTCAGCCTTATATACAGTATTATCTTAATTGTATATATCAGTGTCTGTTAGATGCTTTTATGTTTCATGATTTCTTAAAATTGATAACAGAAATGTATGGCATGATCTTCAAACAAATGCACAAATACAGCAGCAACTAAATGTTTTCCAGACATTATAGACAAGGTTTTTGAAATGCAATAGGCTGAAATTGATATAATTATGGAATTTTTGCCAAGTCCCAACAAAACCACTATCCTGCTGTTGCACCATCACATAAATGTTGTGCGGTGGAATATGACCTGCAGCTTGGATGCTATCATGAATGATTACATGAACTTTGCACAACCAGGGCCTGTAAAAGGTAGGACAACAACACAAAGGCTTTTAAGGGAAACACTGGATCTCAAGCTGTTTATGGTTCTGTTTTGATTTGAGAATGAAAATGTTAAGTGTGACTATAATAACTTAAGCTGCAGTAGACCATGTCAAGCCCCGCTATCTTTTTTCACCTCCTGGGACAGATTACACATACTTCAGTTTATGCAGTTACTTTGAAAGTGCAAGTCACTATAGATTACTGAATATACACATTTGTTTTCTGCTTTTACTCAAAGTGGGTAACACGTTTTCAACAGAGCGGATTACTTCAACTCACAGTATTACTGTATAAAACAATTTCATGAATGTAGCATTCACACAATAAGACAAGTGAGACTAAAACTAGACGAAACTGTAAGTATATGAAAACACAAAATTGGGGCGTTATTTTTCACAGCATGAATTGGAGGTGTGAGTAAGTAACATACAGTTTTTCAGTTCTTGAGTCTTAGCCTGTAGGTTTCAGGGAAGTCCAAAGTTTCTGCAGTGAAAATCAAGCAAGTCAAGTCCCTGATAAAATCCAACCAAAACAAGTCAAGTCATTTTTCAGGTGAAGCAAGTCACAAGTCAAGTCATGCAAACTTCTGTTTTTTCGACAGAGTATCCTGAAACATTGAGTCATCCCTTACAGGGATGAGTGGGGCTTCAATAGTCTGCTTCCTTTTCATTCTGGCTCTGGCTCTGGCTCTTTTCGTGACTCTAGGCAGTTTTGTGATGATTAACACATCTTAAATTAGAAATCACCAAATCATATTCCAGAAATCATGACAAACAAGACTTCTCTATATGTTTCTGAGGAAGTCATCCAACACAGATCGAGCCATGTGAACATTACAGCTTTGATACATTTTCTCAGACCAGAACTGAAATTCTCAAAAATACTTGTTCAATCTTCACATCATCATTACATGAAAAAGGCAGTTTCTCATTTCTTTGAACAAGTTGCAAATGCTTTGGTACATCCATGCAAAAGGTCACGTACAATTCTCTGCTGTTTCCGACATTAACAACTGCTTATGTCATGTTGATCAAAGTGTATAGTAATGGGTTTCTGTTGAATAGTCCCACCCCCCTCAACATTTAGGCATAAGCTCATTGCATAAGTAATTTTAATTTAAGAGGAACTAAAATCTACAAGAAAATTAAGTGTAGAACAAACATAAAAAGCCAGTGTATCTCTGTTAGAGGTGTACGTCTGTGGAATAATCTGGAGCAAAACTTGAAAATGTCTTCTTCAGTTTGCACATTTAAAAGGATGTATAAATCCACTATAATAACAAAATATAGAACATTATAGAAGTACGCATAAAATAAGATATTGTAGTTAATTGGTTATCATGATAAGAAGATACTATCATATTTATTGATCATTGTATTTAGAGTAAATATTTAAAGTGCATAAATTTTATAGTTAAAAATGGTTGATTATGCAAATCTGATTGTGTGTGAGGTGACTAAAAAAGTGTATATGAATGGTTTGTATGGATGTTTTGTGTTAATGTAAAAATATACAGAGGAAAATGTGGGTTAAAGCAAAGGAAGCAGATCTAGTTTGATTATTAGTTTGTAAAAAGGGGGTGGGAGTTAATAAGTTATACTTCTTCCCACTCCTTTTCGAGCGCAGAAAAATTGTATTTATTTATTTTTTGACCATGTTGTATTATTCTTTGTTATCTGATGATCTGATGATCTACTACTACTACTACTATAAGTCTTTGCATGCAAAATGGTTGAACAAGTTGTCAATAATATGTCAAGCAAGAGAAGATATTCGTTGTGATGTGGATGAGAATTGAAGACCCTGGAGCTAAAAGTACTGAAGTCACAAAAAATATCTTAAAAATATTTATAGTATTATACAGGGGTGTCCAGTCCTGGTCCTCGAGAGCTACTATCCTGCATATTCTAGAGCAGAGGCTTAATGAACGCAACATCCGTTTCTGGGCTTGTTGCATTCGTTAAACCAGGGGTGTCCACATCCAGTCCTCGAGGGCCACTATCCTGCATATTTTAGATGTCTCCCTCTTCCAGCACACCTGATGGTCATAATCAGGCTTCTGCAGAGTTTGATGACAGGCTTATCATTTGAATCAGGTGTGTTGGAAGAGGGATACATCTAAAACATGCAGGATAGTAGCTCTCGAGGACCAGGATTGGACACCTTTGGTATAATACATGAGCATACAAATACATGTTTATATGCTCAACTTGAATTGTCCAAAAATGTGACGTCAGTACTTTTAGCACCAGAGTCTTCAATTTGTGTCCCAACAGACAGGAACATCAGGAGGTGTAGGAAGAGTGCACTGTAATTCCAACAGCACTGCATGGACAGATTTCCCTGAGGAGACTGGCCTACGTTCACATTTCTACTTTTGTTTTGTTGTTTTTTTCTTTGTGCTATGCAGTGCTGTATTTTCCCCTCTGTATCGCAATGAAATGGTCTGTCAGCAAGTTATAGCACAAAGAGTAAGAGAGTTAATGTGAATCTTATCCAGTTTCTTTCAATCAATCTCCCACAAACACTAAGGTGTAACTTACAATGTAACAATAATTGTCATCCAAACTTTAGCCATAGTTTACATCAGAACATCCCTCTAGAATACACTGTTATATTGACAACATGACAATTGGACTTTCTTATCTGTGCACAATGACACAAAGACTTGTCATTCTGATGGCACTGACATGTTCATTGACACAGATATTTATTCTTGAGCGATGAACTAAGAATTTTGAGCAAGGTGTATCAATGGTGTTCTGCTATTTGTACCAATTGTTTTGAGAAATGCACTTACTGTTTTGCAAATGTCGAGGATGATTCGAGAAATGTACCAAAGCAACTGAGAAAAACTGTATGTCAACGTCACATTCTTTGAACAGTGTTGGTCAGGTAAGTCCAAAAACCTGACTTAAGTCTGACTTAAGTCATGTGGCATAAGTCCCCCACCTCTGGCATTGAATTAGAGTGAAGTCCTACGAACAATGATGACAATAAAACTACATGGAAGTACAGTTTCATAATACAACATTTTGTTTTCACTTAGATCCTGAAGTACATTTTGATGTTTAATTGTGTTAAACTAGCATAACAATCGGCAGTAATTACATTTCCTGTTTTTCTCTTATTAGTTTATTAGTTTCGATCACCATTAGCTGCTGCACACCACAGCAGCTACACTTCCTGGGGTCATTAACAACATAAAAACAAGGCACCACAATTTCCCACAAGTTGTTCAACAAACACAACATGCTTACACTCAACACAACAACATGAAAACAGAAATTCAACAAGCACATAATGCAAAACAATTACAATAACAATAATAGTACCAACAACAACAACAAAAAGAATAAATGAATAAATAAACCCAAAAAACAGAAACAAAAAACAGCTCCACAACAAACAAAAGAAGAAAAACAAACCATCTAGATGATGTCACTATAGGATGTGCAATAGCTCAGACAGTTATTCTTGGGTAAACATGAAAATTCTTAACCTTTTAGAAAAACTAACTGCTTGAATTTCTGAAATTAAATATTGTGGCAGTGTATTCCATGCCACCGTTGCCCTATGTTGCACACTTCCCTGTATTTGATTCGTCCTACAAACGGGCAACAGGAAACATCTCTCCTCTGATTGGCGTGTGAAATATTGATGGATGTTGCAGAAGAAAGGCAGTTATCTTGCTAACAAACAAACAAACAAACAAACAAACAAACAAACAAACAGACAAACCCCAATGAAAACATAACCTCCTTGGCGAAGGCTATAAATTTAATTAGAGTATCTAATTCTACCCCTTACATGTAACCAGGCCAGACGGCTGAGAGTGTCTCTAGTGCTTGTTCTGAATGGGCAGTTTACAACTATTGGAGCTGCTTTGTCTGGCGCAATTTAAAGTTTATTTAGATTTATGTATGTATGTTTATGTATGATGTATTTGACCAAATGATTGAACAATAATCTAAATGGGACTTAGCATGAAATGGGTGAAAAGGACAGAACTTAACTAACAATAATGTAAAATTCCTGTTCTTTTAAACATGGAACTTAATTTCTCATCACCCGCTGTGTCGTCTATGGACACAGACTGTGGTTGAATTGAGCCTGAATCTCAGTACACATATTTTAGTATTTCACCAAATGACTCCCTCTCTTTCAGCTCTCATAGTCAACAATAGGGAAAATAATGAAACTGAAACTGGGTTTTTATTTTAACATCAAGTCTTGTCTTGTTTTTCTGCTTAAAAGAGACTAGTTACTGGACCATTTATGTGTGTGTTGGACTGTGAGATATGGTAAACATCCACATCCTCTCAAAACTTCCGGGCTGTACACAGTTTATCATAGAGAAGTAGGTTTATTGTAAACTTTCCAGATGTCACATATCACTGGCATTTACTATTTAAACTGCTAATCTTATCCAGGATGCTCTTGTAAAAGATATTTTTCCTTGGTTAAATAATAGTTAATTACAATAAGTAATGCATCTGTGCTTTGTGTTAAATCATGGGTTTACAGGAAAGAAAAAACACCTTGAATGCACATTTGAAAAATAATTTTATGTGTCAGTGCAACTAAATACAGTGACTCATATTTTGATTGTAAATACAATTACTCACTTAAAGTTAAACTAGAATCAGCATGAATCCTGGAAGTATCAGCATGATGCATGAAAAGTACTTTGACAATTAAGATGTCAGCATTTTAACCCATTAAACACCAAAGTCACAATATTGCAACAAGCAACATAGGTGAATAAAACAGACAGCTTTTTGAAATCTTGACATCAAAATTGAATATTAAAAAAGGAGAAAAAAACCTCAGGCACCTAAAGGGTTAAAACAGTGTAGCAGGTAAATCTTGAAGGAATTCAGTCATACTTACAGGATTTCCACCCTGAAGAAATCCTTTTGTGTCTCACTGTGATCTGATACATTAAAAATGATATCATTCTTGGCTTAGTAAAACAGTTTCATTATGGTAAACACACTGAATATGGGTTTATGGTAAAATGGTGTAAATACTTGTCGTTCTCACTATGGTATAGGACTTTACCTGTTTCACCTCTGGATGATTCAAATACCGAGGTAAACAAAAGTTACAGATAAAAAAAGGGCTTTCCAGAGCATAATCTCCCTGGGGATAAGGCACATTAACAAGATGAAACATTTCTGGTCTAACAGGTATAATTTTCCAAGGGGTTTCCAAAAATCCATTTTATCATTTGTCACTGTCAAATGCTGCAAAACAAGTAGAGACACCAACATTTTTGAGACTTGACATGTCACGATAACATTATCCAACATATTGAAAAAATAAGTCATGTTTGAACTTGTACATGTGGGATTCAGGAAGTGACTTGACGGAAAGCCCATGAAAGGTTTCATGCAGTCACAGAGGATAAATCTATCCCTCTCATTTATACCATTCTATGTACTCAGGGAACTTCCTGGTGATGTGGACCTGATCATGGAAATTCAATGTAGATCTTAATTTTTTTTTTTTTTTTTAAATATTATGCAAATTTCTAGGATTTTCTAAATAACCTAACACTGACATATGTAAATACAAGGCTGTTACACACTGACCTTATGCAGCAAAAAACAATAGAAGAGAGTATAAACTCATAATGGCAGATGTCATACTTGACATTATTTCAACATAAATTGTATATATGCTCAACCTGTTTGTAGCTTCGAATTTTATTTATGTCACGCTAGTGTTTTCTTTCATGTTTGGTATGGTATTTATTGTGTTTTATTAGACTTTATCATTATTATTGCTAATACTGTTGATGAGGTGAAGGAGATTCTCAAAGTAGTTTGGATTTTTACCATGCCCCCTGAAGGGGAGGCAAGGGGTATTGTTTTTGGTTCCGTTTCTTTGTTTCTTTGGTTTTTTTTTTTGTGTTAACATTCTAGCAGCAAAACTATTTGTTGAATTAATTCCAAATTTGGTTTATAGATTGCCAACAACCCAGAATAGATCTCATGACATTTTGGGAAAAGTAGGTCAAAGTTTAAATTTTTTATGAATTTTTTTAAAAAAAATCTTCTTTATTCCCATTTAACTTATAATGGGTGAAATTTAGAGTGTCTGTAACAGCAAAACTATTTGGTGAATTCATACCAAATTTGGTTTATAGATTGCCAGTGACCCAGAATAGAAGTCATTACAGTAGGCAGTAGGTAGGTCAAAGTTCAAATTTTTTATAAATTTTTTTTTTTTTTTTTAAATCTTCTTCATTCCCATTTACTTATAATGGGTGAAATTTAGAATGTCTGTGGCAGCAAAACTACTGGGTGAATTCATACCAAATTTGGTTTATAGATTGCCTGTGACCCACAAGAGATGTCATTACATTTTGGAAACAGTAGGTCAAAGTTACATTTTTTTAATGAATTTTTAAAATCTTTGCCTTTACTTATTATGGGAGAAATATGAGCGAGGGGCGGGGTTTGTTGTGCCTGGCACCACTTGTTAAAAATGTATTTATTCGTAGTATGTATGTACTGTATGTAGAAAAACAAAACGTTATTGTCCATCACATTATATGAAATATCTATCTATCTATCTATCTATCTATCTATCTATCTATCTATCTATCTATCTATCTATCTATCTATCTATCTATCTATCTATCTATCTATCTATCTATCTATCTATCTATCTTCATTTATTTATTCCCACCTCACTGTATTTATCACTTTTTATTTATTATACAAAAACATATCAGACATATAAAACATATAATCTTACTAATATAAAGTTCTATTTCCTCTTCTCCTTTACTGTACACCGGCTGTCTTTTGAATAATATAAATATTATTAATTTTACTGTAATTACCACCAATAAATATGAACAAGCTGAGTTGAGCTAAAGGGTGTGCTGCGTGTGTCATTGGATCTGTAACCGGCAGCTCATACAACAGCCTGCGGCTTCCACAGGCTGTTTCATGGGGCTCTGGAGGGGAAGCCTGCCTCTTTCCTTACGGTAAGCACTCCTCTTCCTTGGAGATAACGCTCATAATGACCCGATAAAGTCTTTATTGTACGAGTTCTTAGGGCTCTATTTGCTTGTGGATTTCGTAAAAAGGGGGCAGGGACAAATCAAAAGCCATGGAAAATCCGAACGTACTCTTTTAAAGAGGTGGTGCGTTCAGAGGGAGTCAGTTATTCTGAGGAAGGAGGAAACGCTGATGAAAAACAAACCCAACACACGGTAAGACGAGCATGGCGTTATACTACTACCACTACTACTGCTACGATTATTATTATTATACTGATGATTCTGATTCTTCTTCTTCTTCTTCTTCTTCTTCTTCTTCTTCTTCTTCTTCTTCTTCTTCTTCTTCTTCTTCTTCTTCTTCTTCTTCTTATTATTATTATTATTATTATTATTATTATTATTATTATTATTATTATTATTATTATGCTGAAGTCATTTCACTAGTCTAATTCTAACTCTAATAGTTTGCGATTATATTTCTTTTATTATACCAGTTTCTGTAGTCATTTCTGAAGCTAAACTTGGTTTGCTTGCATCCTCTTAGATGTGAATTTTTTATTTTATTTTATTTTTTTGTTACTAAATCTAATAAATCTTAAACTGTTTACTGCAGCTTATTTGCTCATACTAATACACACCACTGCCCTTTAAGTTAGAATAACTATTTCCACACATAAGTAATCACCTTTGACCTGGTGTAATGATTACAGTTACAGAGTCCCAGTTTTACTTTATCTATCAAGAATACATCACACTGTCACAATGATTTCATGAAAAGAGGGAGAAATATTTTAATTAAACTTTATGGGCAATAGTGTCTTTGTTAAACTGACAAGATCATATAATCAGTGATTAAATAATCTATATTACCAGCTGCAGCAACTGTAATGTAGATAAAGTTTTTAAGAAGTATGTCTATCTAGATAATTTATCTTAACACTGTAAAGTAGTTGAAAGGACCCTGCAGGACAGATTTCAGAGGAAAAACAACACAGCAATGAGTAATAAACTAATCACTTGACAGGTTACAAAATAAACAACTTAAGTTGGTCTGATTTGACTGATAAGCTGCTCTATAAATAAGACTTATGGGTGGAGCTTGGTTCTAACATATTCTCTTCTTCTTCTTCTTCTTCTTCTTCTTCTTCTGATGATGATGATGCTGATGATGATGATGATGATTGTTGTTGTTATTATTATTATTATTATTAATAATAATAATAATAATAATAATAATATTATTGTTATTATTGGGTGGGTAGATGTGTTGAGGCAGTTTACTTAAGATGGGGAAGTTGAAATGCTGTAGAGCGTGCATATGTCTTTAGAAAACAACTAAGTCATTATAATGACATGATGAATCATCAACATGTGATTGTTTGTTGTGTAGAGCCTGGCTGTGTGTATTTTTAACCATTCCAATGTATAATTGATATGGATCTCACATTTGGCTTACATTGGTAAAATGATTCATTTTACTGTTCGTCCAACCACAGTGTTCCTGATGTTGATATTTCCATATTGATTTAACCTCAGGTCTCAATGGACTGGGCTGTACTCTTAATACTGCAAGTCATGCTTCAGCCAGCATTTTCAGGTGTGTGGTATCACATATACACCAGTGCAGATGTCATGTTGCTTTATTTGTGTCCAATATTCAACATTATATGCACAGTTTAGGTAATATTAACACTTTGTATTGTTTCTCTCCAGTCTTGTTCACTGTTGAGGCAGAGCAAACTATGTACCAGTCAGAGTATGGAGGGGATGTTGTCATGGGCTGCAAATTTCAGCCAATACCATCCAATTCTCATTCTGGAATGACAGTGAGCTGGGACCGGGTCTCCTCTTCCCCCATGACTCGTGTGGTGTACCAGATAAAAGATGGAGTGGAGCACTTGGAATCTCAAGATCCAGCGTATCAAGGCCGAGCAAGTCTTCTCACGGATGGACTGGAAAAAGGCTGGGCCAAGCTGAAGGTTATTACTCTCAGTGACGTATTCACATTTACTATAAATTTGTAAAGGGTATTCACTAATTTCATGTAAAACAATCCTGCTAGGTGGTGTAGTAAGTTGGGGACACTTGATATCCCTCCAGGGCACGCCATTGAGTGATTTCAATCAGTTTACCAGCCTGGATGGTGCTGAATTTCTTAGTCATCTCAATAACATTGTATCATCTGTGTTTTCCAGTTATGCAACATTAAATGTTGATGTACTGCTGCCTGGAAACAAAACACCGTAGCTACATTGGCTTAAAGGAGCAGTTTCATATACTGGATATGTTTTACTGCTGGCTATAGTTATATCATGAACATAAAAAAAAACTCAGTAGCATTGTGCTGGATATTCATGATAGAGTGTCACTGTAATACCAACTGAGAGAAAAAAACATGATTACAGCTTTTTAGGAGCATGTTGTTATTGACAGAATTTTACTTTAAATTGTTGGACGGTGAGCAAAAGTATGAGATCTAAAATGTAATGTTGACATATAATTACACACATCCTGTCAAACTGAGAATCTAAATGAATGAATGAATAAATAAATAAATAAATAAATAAATAGATAGATAAATAAATAGTCACCATCTGAATTTAACAAAGCAAATATTTCAGATCCTTCTATTGGATAATTACTGCAGTGATTAATACATTTCAGCTGCAGTAAGTTATTTAACCCTTAAATGAGTAGCCTCATTTCTTTAACAACTATTAATTTGTTATGGAACATGAAGATTAGATGATGCTGGGATACATCCAGCTCACTCTGCTATCATAAAGCATTGGATATCATTTCTAGACACGAATCCCATTGAGAATCTTTAGGATGTGATGGAGAAAACTTTATAAAGTGGCCTGACTGTTCCATCATCAATACAAGAAGTTTGTGAAAAATGAATAGAACCCTGGATGATGTGACATTTGTTGTGACATTGCATAAACACTGCATGGTATAAATGATGCCAATGCAAACATGTCCTGTAATCAAAGCTAAAGGTAGTCAATGGACTACATCATGTGGGGTTCTACTGTGGTTACAGTTCTGCTTCACATGTAGTGTTTCTATGACCGTTACGTCAGACGAGTGACTGCAGTGGATTCATTAATAATGACGTCTTTGCTGAATGTGTTGTAACATATAAAAGGGTTTTCAGTAGAAAAAGATAGAAAAGTTGTGAATAGAACCCCCTAGAGGGTTCTGGGTTGAGCCACCACTCCAAACCAGACTTAACAGGTCTGTAAAAAACTATCATGTGGTTCTTGGTGGAACCTTTAAAACCAGGGTCTGAAAAGTAATCTGGTCTGGGGCTGAAGAATGGTATATGATTCTAGTCAGTACTATTATTTATTAGTCATTCATCTTCTGAATCAGCTTTATCCTCACTAGGGTTGTGGGGGGTGCTGGAGCCTGTCCCAGCTACTTATGGGTGAAGGCGGGGTACACCCTGGACATGTCACCTGTTCATCACAGGGCTGATGTATAGAGACAAACAATCACTCTCAAATTTACACCTATGGGGAATTTAGATTAACCGATTAACCTATCAGTGCATGTGTTTGGATGGTGGGAGGAAGCTGGAGTACCCGGAAAGAACCCACGCAAACACGGGGAGAACAAGCAAACTCCACACAGAAAGGTCCCTGGTTGGAATCGAACCCAGGACCTTATTGCTGTGAGGTGACAGTGCTATCCACTGCACCCACCATTATCTAGTATAGTCCAGATAAGAGACTCACACTAATCTTCACATCTAAATCTTAGCAGGAAAGCAAATAAACTTTTTAACTGTTGATCACACATGACCACAAAATAAACAAGTTCAACAGTACATATAGGTATTAGGGTGTTGATGACTTTTCCAGGTAATTACAGACCCTCTATTCTTAGTGTTTGTGTTGTTTTGCAGGTGTCCAAGCTCGGGATCAGTGACTCTGGAACCTATCGATGCATTGTACGAACAAATGATGGATTTGATTACAAAACCATAAGTCTGTCCGTTATTGGTAAGTACCGGCTCTGTGTGAAACAGACAGTGTGGTTCTTTGAACATAGTCAGACAGATACTTCAGGGGCTTCTGTTTCTGGAAATAGTTTTGCCTTCTGGCCCAGTGCAATGGTCATCATTTCTGGGCAGTATCAAACTGAAAAAGAAACTAAGAGCAGTATTACTCAATTTAGAAAAAATGTTGGCCGCTGTGTAAGTTCTCCTCCAGATCTTCCTCTTATTAATATTACGCAAGAGAGCCCCTTGTTATAATTGTATGACCACCTTGTAGTTACTGGTAATTATTGCCTCTTTCTCCTCAGCTCCTTATAAAACGGTGACTAAACACATCCAGAAGACTGCAGAGGGGGATGGGGTGCTGCTAACCTGCCAGTCTGAAGGATACCCAGAGTCTGAGGTTCTGTGGCATAATGGACACCTCCAGAGTCTCAAGCCCAACACCACATCTGTATCAACAGCTGAGCAGCTTTACAAAGTCACCAGTCAGATCCATGTCACATCATCTGACAAAAACAACTACACTTGTAGCTTTGGAAATGGTGGTGCCTCTGCAACGTTTCATATTCCAGGTAAACATGGATCATTTTTAAAAAATTTTCCTAAACAGTTTTGTAAGATGCCAGTCATGGACGATACAATACGATATGATACAACATAATACTATACGATCAATACAATGCAATGGATACGAGGCAACCCAATACAATACAATGCAATATCACACACATCACAGTAGTTGCTTTTCCATTGGACATCTGCGCAAAACGTTACTGATATTTACTTAATGTTGAAAAAACAGAAGTGTGTAATGTCGGTTTTTCCATTAAATCACAAATGCGATGATTTGTTTATTTATTATCGCAAGATGATACGAGAAGTCATTCCATAAACACGGCAACGAACGTAAATATGGTGTTGATTTACAGATATATTCATTATTATTATATATTACCCCTGTATCTCGTACAAAATTTAAAAATGATTATGTTTCCTGGTGTGTCCACACTTACCGTGACATCTTCTTCTTCTTCGCTTGTTGTAACGTACATCAACATCTGTTTTTTTAATTCACCTAACTAGTTGTGAAAAAAGGTTTTTCCATTGCAGTTTTATGTGATATACCATTTACGCTACACCCGAAAAACCACCTCTTGCCAGCGCAAAAACTTTTAATCAAAAAATGCGACTTTAGGCAAAATTGTCATCTTTACATTAGGTCAATTTTTATGCACAAGTTATATTTGCGCAATTTGAAGGTCAATGGAAAAGAGACTACTGTTACACAGACCCTCTATTGTACGTCTAAAATTCTCTGTGCTCCTCGTAAAGGGGTACTATGTAGTATTGATACTGCAAAGTCTTTACAGTGGGGGGAAGTGGTGTACCAGAGCACAGACAACCAAAACCACCAACAACCCAAAGATATGTACCCACAGACTATCACTCACTGAATAAAGAATAAGGCTCAGTGTTTACACACATCTGCATTATGGAACCATCAGGTTTTCTCCTTTGAACTAAAACTCATAGCAGGTTATTTTATCAGTCAAAATAACACAGTGTCTTATAACCTTCAACTGTTCCATCAGCTGATAGTTTACATCATAGCTCTGTTAGCTTAGCTCTTTTTTTTTAGATCGAAAACAACCACAGTAAAACCACAAACCTCTGTATGGTTTGTGTTGTCAGTAGCTGCACTAAAGATCTGTTTGGAATCAGAAAGAAGGTCAGAACTGTCACAGTGTAGTCTGAACCGTGGATCAACAAACAGCGCCTTAGTAAAGATAATAACATTACATAATGACTCTATACCTTCATGAGCCTCATAATCAAACTCACCTGTGTAGAAGAAACGCTACCATTTCAGCATCAAACTCCATTCTTTTCATTTAGAGCTGGTGTAAACAGTGGTGAACAATAACAGTGCTTTTCTCACTTTGTCACTGTTTTTGACTCTAAAACATGTTTCTTACTGGTTCTCATCCCATCTGGTTATTTTCTAATGCTTGCAGAATGGCTCACTACTCTTTTTATTGGTCACATAAATCCAAAGGTCAGTCAATATGAAATGAGATTTCGTTTATGTGTCCACTATCCAATACATTGGTCTCTTGCATAACTAAAGAGCTCTTTATTCTAAACACTATAATCATAAGTTGAGGTCATTATTTAATATTTGACAATAGAAATACTACGTATAGTCCCTTTAAGACTGGCTACTCATGAATCATAAATCATAAATAAATGGGTTCATGTTCTTCCCTCTCTATTATTTTGGTGGCAGTTTTTGTAAAAACTAAGTATGCAACTGCAATATCTTTGATTAAAGATACATCACATCCTTTACTTTTTGTCTTTTTCAGCAAAGTACTCAAAAGATACTTTAAAAACAAAGAAAATCAACTGAGAATTCTGTAAAGACAAGACAAAATTAATAATGCCCCTTTGTGTTGCTATGTTGCTATCCATTTGTTCTTCATGCAGCTCCTTCTAACTGTTTTCTGTAAATGAAATGTGTTCTCTTAGAAACACAAAAATCTGCTGAAGCTGTTGTTTTAGTAGAAACTAATTCACCCACTCCTCACCAGTGTTTCCTGTTTCCTGTTTTGTTCATAACCTCTTTTTGATATCTCTCATCTCATGTCAAATGTTCAGAGGATGTATTTTACCTATGAGTGTAAAGCTGCTTAGTGATTTTCCACTTAGTTTGGCATAATTTGAGGGTGTTTTTTACTGAACCTGTAGGATGTGTCTGGGTTTCATTTTTGATTGGTTCAGTGTTATGTAGGAGTTCTGTCAAAACACATCCGTCTCTGAAAACGTCTGACCTTTTTGCACATGGAAAGAAGCATTTCTTTGCATTTATGTAGATACGTATTTGTTTTGTTTGCATATGATGTGGTATGATCTCCATCTGAAACCTGGTACAAGTATCTTCTGTCTATTTCAAACAAAGTCAAATGCAAATGGAAACACATATACACAAATGAAGGTACAAAAATGAAGAAGAAGACAGACCTACATGAGCATAAGTCATTTTGACAGCTGTGTCTGTGTTTTTAGATGTTGTAATAATTACTGTAAGGGGAAGTTTACGAAAGTTTGTCTTTGGTATATTTGGTTATTTCCACTGTGGCCAAATAATAACCCACACCATGCCTCGACAAAACATAGGCTTGGTCATGACTAACGTGCTATGTTACATGTGTGCAAGCATGTGTTAGCATTAACCCATTTATATTTTTTTTCACTCTTTTTACAGATGAAATGCCTCAAGCAAAAAACGATGCTATTGTTGTCAGCTTGTGCTTTTGTGTGATTCTGGTCGCCATGGTCATTATTATAGTGTTGTTATATCGACGAAAAGGTAATTAATTTAACTTTATTTACACTGTCTACATTTGTCTACAATGTTATATCACTCAACAGTTTCATCATATGTAATCTACAACAAACACCGCCATACTTTAATAAAGTGGGTTAAATCAATTACAAATGTATACAGGTGGAGCAATGCATTAAAGCTACTAGTGGTGAGATATTAAACATTTGGTTTTCTTTTTTGTTTTTGTAAAATAAGCTACAGTGTACAGTACAGAAAAATGCTGTTATGTATTCAATCTGAACCGCTCACATGACAGATGCAGGATAGTCCGGGGACACTGGGGGATGTTTTATAATACTGAAGAGTTGGAGTTTTACAGTGAGTACTAGGTGCCACCTGAAGTGGCTTATCCAGATGTTTGATAAAAAGCCAAGTAAAACCCATGTCTTTTTCTAAGTCTTTATTTCCTCATTGCAGAGAGCTACAATAGTTTATTTTTAACCAGCGTGATTCCCTTTGTAAAAAAAATGCTGGTGCAGTTCCTTATAGAGCAGGATAGTATTTTAAATCTTTAGTTTTAACCTTAAACCCTAGCTTTTAAGGAAATACTGACAAAAAAGTAGAAAATAAAAAGTTCATCCAGTCCCAAAAATGAAGCTTAGATATCTAAAATGTAATTATGACTGGATAACTCAACAAAAACAAGCTAAATTTGAAACATGTTTCCTGTTAAACTGTTTGACACGTCCGTAAAAGAACCATCGTAC
Source organism: Sphaeramia orbicularis (assembly GCF_902148855.1). Classification (NCBI taxonomy): domain Eukaryota; kingdom Metazoa; phylum Chordata; class Actinopteri; order Kurtiformes; family Apogonidae; genus Sphaeramia; species Sphaeramia orbicularis. Next base: position 50,749,938 of record NC_043968.1, on the reverse strand, counting down.
TGTGAATATCAGCCAAGTCAGTGTAGCACAGAAAAGAAGAAGTAAACACTGAAGACTATTTACATGTCATGTTCAATTTGACCCCGCAGTGTTTGTTAGCTACATCTGGATTTTTATTGTCATGTGCTGTGTCTTCTCATGTGAGGATGACTTAGCTTTTTGAAACCTAGCAAAATGTGGAAACACCCAGACTGGTCTGAGTTTGTGGTAGAGGGAATGTTTGGCAGGTTAGTTGGTAATGCATGGGTGACTTTTCAGTGTAACATGTTTAGTGGTAGAACAATTCCTAGAGTAAGTGCTTCATCATTTCAATAGTAGGCTTACTAGCTTACAGGTTGTTTTTTTTTTTTTTTGTTTTTGTTCTTTTTACATAAATGAATGTGTGTGAATGTCATACCTTAGTTACACAATTGACATCTTGGGCAAAAGCAAGTTATTCAGTTTGTAGTCTGACTTTATGTATGTGCGTGTAAATCATAAACTAAACATTCTATCAGATGTCATTGCAACGAGACGTTCGAGTCAAAAATAACAATAAAAATGATCAATACTCAAAATGTTTATACTTTGTTCAGTTGATTAAAATGTAACTTTATCTCAGTAATATGAGTAGTAGTATAGTAAAAAGAAGAGAAGAGTTAGAAAAAAACATGAAAATGAAGGAAAAAGAAATGAAAGATGATTGAAAGGTCATAAAAACAAGCATATAAGTTTAATATTTGTCTCCCATCCCTGTATCTGTAGTTAAAAGCTGTAATCTCTTTGTTTTTTGACAGAGTTCATTACTGCAAACACTCCTAACACCAGGAACCAACTGGTTGACAATCTGAGAAGAGTCTTTTCATCTGCTGCATGTAAGTTTATTCAGATGTAGAACTCTGTCTGTCCTAAAAGATAAGAATGGGAAAGGGGGTGACCGTCAAGTGAAACTTCATACAATGCATTTCTCATCAGTGAACCAAAGACACCCACACTTTGTATCATAGGTAGATATCAGATCCTGAAACTCTGATCATCATTTCATTCTCTTCTGTGATGATTCAGCCTATGAATCATCTAGGTCCTGTGTTTCCCAAAAACAAGTGTGTACATTTTCACTGACTGGGTTAAGTTTCCAGCTTAAATTCTCACAAACATACATGAATGGACTCACAGTTTTCAACCATGACTCAGTTAATTATTTAAATCAAAACTGACGGAGTTCTTCTTTAAATATTAACCTATTTGTGTTCATTTTCTAACAATCTTCTTCCTGTTCTGCAGGCTTTCAAAAATGCACAGTAAGCGATGAAGAAAGAACTAAATTTAATACATGTAAGTGGTTCTTATTTCTCTACTGTTATTCCTGACTTACATGCCATTTTAACTAAGTTTTATTAAGTTAATGTATAAAAAAAGTCATATATTTCGTTGCTCATCCTGACATTTAGATGTCCATAAGAGACCTTGAATAAAATAGGAAAGACACATTACCATTACCTTAGCATTAGTATTAGCATTAGCCTTAACATTACCTTCTGTAGGTGCATGAAGCTTCAACACAAACTAAATTAATTACCATTTAATAAGCAACACAAAAAAGGGCAAAAATAAGAATGTGACTTAGGTTATTTAGTGTCTTCTTCATCACATTCCTGTAACATTTGTTCATGATCAAGTCTGTTTTTTGTTTCCGGGCCACATAGACGACCAAACTGATCTGGAGGCCATTCTGAAAAATCATTACTCCAAGGTGATGGAGACAGAGAGGTGGAACCAGTGGGAGGTGTTCTGTGTAGAGGAGCTGCTTCACAGGCTGCAGAACAAGTGAGTCACCTACTCATATGCATTATAAAACCCACATCCTTTAATTTTAAGAATGTCTCATCCATACTTTGATTTCATTGCCAGTAAGAGCTACAATTTTCGTTTTTGCATCAGAACTGACCACTCATCAGTTTGATTAGAGCAATGAATTGTCAAAACTCAACATTACAAATTAAATCTCAGGCTTATTTTCCCTGAAACCAGAGCTACTTGGGTATTCTAATGCCTCTCAAGTTTTCTCAGTTAGTTGTCTATCCACTACTTTCTTCATACAAGCCTGATATTTTAAAAACATGAATCATTTTATGTTGTATCCTGAGTATAACATACTGCAGTGTCCATCAGGGATCTACATAAGGCCAAATACTTCAATATCTGTTTATTTGTAAATACAGTTTTCATTTTTAACAATCATTTATAAGCACAACAAACAAAAACAATCACTGATGCAGTGACATTTACAGTAAGAGTGTAAACATAGTGTTCAACCACCAAACTACAATAACATATCAAACACATGGTTAATATGTTCCCATTTATTTTTTGGCCACATTTACATATTGAATAAACAAGTGAACAGAATCTTATGAAACCATCAGATTTTTTCCACCAATAAACTCAAGTTGAAATGTGTTGATTTTCAAAGTTTATAAGTCTTTGCTGAATATTAATGCTGATGCCACTCTGTGGTTCTATAAAAGATATAAGGGATATGCACCATTTTCCTCATTGGCCTGCTCTACTTCTCTGACCTGCTGCTGTTTGCACAATGAGTCAATAATGAAGGAATTTTTCTATAATTTATTGAGAAATTCATCTCACAATTTGACATTACTAATGACAGTGTGATTAGTAGCTAGAGAGAAAAAAGGGTTATCGTGCTAGCTAATATATCCAACATCAGCTGATATAATTTTCCAGAGTGACATTACCAGGTTTATTAATTTGGTGGTGGTATGACAAGGCCCAATCTGGGCTAACACAGATAAATTATATGAGACCAGAGATCTGCTTAGTCCTATCTTCGTTATCCAAAAGATAAGATAATGTGTTTGCTCATCACTGGTGTCACTGGTGTATGAGTGTGTGTGTGAATGTGTGTGAATGTGAGGCTTTGTTAAGCACTTTGGGCACCATGATGGTGTAGAAAATGTGCTATTTAAGTGCAGTCCATTTACCATTTGCTCATAATGATATTGGTAGGGAGTTGCTCCATATGCTTTCCAACCATGAACCAAAATCATGTCTTTTTCCAGTAACAGTCAACCAGCAAAACTTCAAGATTTGCTCCCAGATGATGGAGAAATACTGTTTCTTGAGGGACCCCCAGGAAGTGGGAAGACCACCATAGCTCACATCCTGGTTTCTTCTTGGACTGAAGGACCTACACGTGTTCTCCCTAACCTCCCTGACCTCAGCAGCCTTCATCTTCTCTTATATGTCGACTGCAGCAGAGTGAAAGGAGACTTGTTTCAGGAAATAACCACACAACTTTCACTTGCGGGGAGAGTTTCAGTGGAGAATGAGCTGAGGACGATGTTAACCAGTGAAGCACTGCTGCTTTTGGATGGTTACAAAGAGGGAAACCACTTATTTGATGAATCTCTGAAGAGGTTTCTGTGTGATAGAGGGGGATGCAGGGTGCTGGTCACCGCCTGCCCGGGACACTGTCCCATCCTGAGGGAGACCGTGGGGACAGTAAGACTGAAGAAGCTCCAAATGCAAACTCAGAAGTACTGAGGACGCAGATATTTCTGTTGAATAGAAAAATGAGCATTTGTTACACTTTTATAACACTGTAGTATTTGTATAAGATGTTTTGCCTAAATGAATATTCTATTTTGTATAAGCTGTGAAATGTAGTTAATTGTACAAAAAGCCAATGCAGTAAAGGCCGGTCTTTTATTTTTTCCAGTTCTTGTTTTTTTATGTTGAAATTCTGCATGCATTAATTCTGAGACATATTAACCATGCATCCAGCTGTTATTACCAAGTCCCAGTGCATGCCACTGATTATTATTATTATTATCATCTCATTACATGATCAAAAAGTGGCTTGACATGAAAAAACATCCACTTTGGCTCTGTTCAGACCTCACATTAACATGCTCTAATGCCGGTGGTGGATGGAGTCAAGGACACAGTGACGTGCAAGATGTGGTCACAGAGGTGGCCACACTGTTGACCAGTTGAATCAGTCCTCAGAGGGACTGAGTCTCCTAAAATACTGTACTAGTGATTCATACTGGAAAAGATCTATGTCAAGTACTGCACCTCTTTCTGCAAATCAATAAAAAATAAGTGGTGCCAGACACAACAAACCCCACCCCTCACACGTATTGTAGCTTATTTTGGCATCGACCAGCTGATGTCATCATGTTTATGAGTGTGCTGATGTGAGCATATCAGTTGCCTCTATACATGCACCAAGTTTGAAATAGATTGAAATAAAATTGATGTTTTTATAGACGTGAAATTTTGCCCATTATAAGTAAATGGGAGAAAAAAAGACTTAAAAAATCCATAAAAAATTTGAACTTTGACCTATTTTTCCCAAAATGTACTCACATCTATTTGGGGTCACTGGCAATCTATAAACCCAATTTGGTATAAATTCAACCAAAAGTTCTGCTGCTAGCATGTTAACAAAGGAATACACAAACCGAACCAACAATACCCCTTGCCTCTCCTTCAGGGGTAATAAAAGGAATGGTCTTAAATGTTTGATGGCTATTGGCTGAATTGACTGAACAAGACAACACCTTCATTCATCTGATGGTTTATTTATGATGCATTTTGGCCAGCTTCGGCTACTTGCAAAATACTGCAGGAAATGAAAGGTTGAGCTATGTTTTCAACTGCATGAGTGTTCTTATTTGTATTTGCAAAGTGAGATCTGCTGACAAATGATCCCTAAGGGTGGAAGTGTGAACTCAGCTTGTGATCAGATCATGAGATCAGATTTTAAAGACAGCTGACAGTGACATGGCACATCTGTGCTGTTTAAAAATACCAGGAAAAAGGAATCATTTGTTTGAGTTAATAATTTTTTATTATTATTTTTTAATTTTATACTTATTTTTTGATATTTTATGTAGACTAAAGCATTCAGTGTTGTCATAAATAGTTATAAGGCTATAGATTGAGAGAGAAGAATGAAAAGAACCATGTTGGAGGTGGTTTCGTCTTTTCAAACCAGTTCTTCTCCCACCAGGACCTGACTTCTCGATACATCACTCTGCCTCTTTGACCCCTGTGCAACTGTTCCGTATTTACTGCGCTCTCTCTCTCTTTTTTTTTTTTTTGTATGTTTTATTTCTTACAGTTCAGATATGATTGCATTTGTTTCTGTTTCTGTTCTGCCTCGCTCCATGACAAAATGAAACCTCATTAGAGGGTCAGACAAAGCAGCAGCAGCTTCTGTGAACTATTGATAAAAAGGGAAGTGAGTCAAAGGTTCCTGGCAGTGGTTCTCGCTGATTCCAGTAACATTTGTCAACTATAACACATACGTATCAGTCCTTTTATTTCTGCATGTTCTGCAGTCTCTGTTAACTGATGCATCTAAGACAATGTAGGAGAAAATGTAATTTTTATTCAGTCAGCATGTTGTTTTATTATATCAAGCCTCTCTCTCTCTCATTTTTTTCCTATGGATCAGGAACAAAGTTTCACTAAATACTGATTATGTGTTGTTTCATGAATGTAGCTGGCTCTTCATGTCAGATTATACTGTAAATGTTTGTTCGTTTTAGGATACCCTAAAATACTTGTCATTACAAAAATCTATTTAAACAACAGTTGCTACTCTTTTAATGTGAAAACTATGAGCATTTACAAGTAAGCGTGCATTCAGACATGTGGTTGATTATTTACCTTAACCAAAACAAGATAACAGAATAAATGAAGTCTACAATGTATGTTCGTCTTCTCTACAGAACAGATTTTGCATGCATCGCTGCTGCTACTGCTGCTGGCTTTAGCAAAAAAATAAATTCTCAGCAATCATCCAGATGTTGATATTTCCTTTGTTTCACTCTCAGTATGATTTTGAGTCAGCATAAATGAAAAAGTAACTTTGATATACACCCTGTAGAGAGTTATGTATTATACAATTATATGCTATGGTCCATAACATGAAATTAGAGGACACTTTGAGTCCCTGAAGGCATAACCAGAAAAACTTTATCACAGCAATTAGCCTCATGCAGGTAAAGGGTTATGTTAATGTTTAAGAGATGCAGCAACAAAGCCTTTGTGCTATATACACACTTACACATTGTAGTACTATGGGACAAAAAGCATTCTGTAGCAACACATTAAAATTAAGACTTTAATATTAACCCTTTCATGCATGAATTATGAGATCCTTAATAAATATTTATTTCCTGAGTGTTTTTATTCATCTTTGGGCATGAAAAAAACAATGCGATTGAAAATATTTTTATGAACCTATTTTTCATGGAGTTCCAAAAATGTCCACTCAAGCTTCATAACATGTATTTACAGATATATTGTGTGAAAACTATGAAATAAAAACATTTTTGATGCTGCTAATCTGCTGTTTTCTCACATTTTAACATAATCTAATAATAGTCACTACTCACTTCGTGGAGATATTATGAAAAAAAAATGTTTAAAGACAAAACAAAAACAAAACAAAAACTGTTGATTGTAGTTTAATAGCAATAGCAAGCAATTGATTTACACTCAAACATGTTACTACTGATCAGGTTTATCAAGAACAGCAAAGTTACAGGAATGAATTGCAGTGTATTGGATGATGTACAAGTGTCCACTGTGTTGGCTGATATGGAACTAAAACAACAAAACCATGAATATACAAGAGAACAGCTTTGAATGGCTGTCCACTGTAGTGACCACTATGCATGAAAGAGTTCAGACTGACAAACATTTTTAAGCAGCTATTATCTCAGAATTTTTTTTTTTTTTTTTTTTTTTTAGGTTGAACTTGTAAAAAATCAGGTTACAGTCACAAAATGCCTCTAGCTGGGTTACTTCAATGCTACAATTGTATTGTATTGAATTGAGTAAAACCATACCTTTGTTCCACTTATTCATAAAGGCTGGTTTAATTTATTTTTTATTTTTTGGATTAATTGCAATGTAATTGCATTTAACTGTGGATAAATGATAAGATGTGGCAGCTACCTGATAAACACCAGACTGTACAGAATATGTATTTAAGGTCTCTACAATTACAGACACATTTTTATAACACCTTCACAACTTGAATATCTTAATACTGTAGATGTATGATGGAAATCTATCTATAGTGGGTCTACTAGAAACTTTTTTATGCGCAACACAATGATATTTAAGTAAACAATTGCTGTTTTTAATATTTATGCACATTCAGGTTTTATAAAACAGTAAAGTACAGTACTGATGCTTTAATACTGTGGCATTTGTTTTAGGAAGAGTAAAGAAGACTAAGGTCTGAAAACAAATCCATAATTGTAGTGGATTATAATTTATATTATTTTGTTCTCAGGCACAAATCATACATTTCCTGGGGAGGTTGGTTGGAAAGCAGTATGAAAGACATCCTCATAATAGTAATTTGCTGAGATTTACAGCTTTACTCACCTGTTTTAATAACAAGTAAATGCCTCCAGAATAAAAATGACGATAATTTACCTAATTTGAGTCACTAACAAAGGAAAATTAAGTAAAAATGTTGGTTGGCTGTAGGTTCCAAGATACAGTTTTGGGTCAAAATGTGAAATTGTGAGAATTAATGAGAGAATGGTTTTACTCAAAAGGAATGTTTGTCTCAGAGCTACCAGATCTACTTCAAAAGACTGTCTGCACATTACAATACTTTCATTTTACTCTCTACAGGAAGATTTATAAATCTATTGTATAAATGTACATAAACCAATAATGATGTAATACCATTGATCGTATATATATATTTAAAACATCAGCTAACCAGCACTTTTGACATTTATTTTCCAATTTATGTTACTGAGGTATGTAAGAATCAGTACATCAGATCATTTCTAAAAACCCATAGATAGGTGTAATAAATCCATAAATCGTAGCTACTCAATATGCTATCGGTATTCCTGTGCTTTTGTTACATCTGAGTTGATCTGAATACGTGAAAAAATGAGTTAGTCATGAAGTCTGCCAGTAAACAAAGAGGGAAATAAATATTTAACTTTTTTTTTTTAGTCATCACCCGCATTGACCCCTGTTTAAAGGGATATTTCTGGACAGTTTCAGTTGCTTTAGTTGACAGATTTTTGCTCCAGAGGATGTTTCACCAGTGTTTCTCATTTGACTTAAATCAACATATTTCACATTTTTACTGTGCACTCTAAAAGGTAATACTTGTAGTTACTTAAATCATATTAGCATACTTTACTTATTTCTCACTATCTTGTTTATTTAACTAAAACTAGACTTGAAACTTTATGCTCATGTATTGAACACCCTCTTGAGTCACACTCCAGTCCAGTTGGTGGCATAAATTTTTGGCATTGATAATTCTGGAATTTCCCCTTGTGGGACTAATAAAGGCTTATCTTATCTTATCTTATCTTATCTTATCTTATCTTATCTTATCTTATCTTATCTTATCTTATCTTATCTTATCTTATCTTATCTCGTCTTGTCTTATCTTATTTCTTTCAGCACCTTTAAGGAGGTTTGCTAACCGTCAAAAATGCCACAGAAGAAGAAGAAGACTCGAGGCGCTTAGTGACTTTTGATGAGCAGGAGACTAACACTGAAGTGGCAACATGGAGGGTAATTTTACACAGAAAGAAGCGTTAGGATTCTCAAAAACCCCAGAAGTAAACAAACACATGCCACAGTGTTGTGGTGTACCGTGCACAAACACACTGATTTCAACCGCTGCTTATGTCAAGGTTCCTTACTTTAAGTTTCATAGAGCAATCCAGCTCCACAGGTGTGTTTAAGCTCTTCCTCCAATGTGGTTGAAAGGTGTCAGCAGCCGCAACACCTGTTCTTGGAGCGGCCATTTTAACACAATGTGAATCAAGTGACCTTGCTCATTCTAGTGAGGAAATCCTATACTGACAGTCAATAGAAACTTTGAGGTAGAAATGTCTGCATATTTCTACTTGTAGGGGGGTTGTAATTATTCACTGTGGATTTTTTCATGACTTAGTGCTTGGGTAGTTGAGATAATGATGAGTTGTCATGTTGTCACGGTTCATTGCACTTGGGTTGGTCTCTTTGCAAAAGTGGACCAAATACACATTGAGCAATACTCAGTGGGTATCTGCACAATTTGAGGATTGGTTTTGAAGGCCTATAGAAAGGCCTAAAAAAGGCCACCATTGTTAGTCCAGTGAACGGCATCATGCCACGTCTATCACGTGAACGTCTCCGGGCACTGGGTATGGTGGAGGCCGGTTTGAGCTCCAGTGATATATCCAGGCCTATGTATGGGCTGTTCCCAACCCACAATCACAAACCTGGTTGAACGTCACAACATGACAGGCTCTGCTGACGATAGACCGCCTGCATTGAAGCAAACGGAGGCCATACCTGGTATTGACTGTTGTGACTTTGTGTTTGGCAAGTGCCATTTTCTTTTGTTAAGTTTTTTGTTTTGAAATTATTCTTGAAACTTTAGATTTTTGTTTCTGGATGCCAATATCCTAAACAAATGATTCATATGAAAAAATTCCATCTTAGGGTTTCAAAATAAAAATTATGTTGAAAAATATGGTCACAAAGTTTTCATTGACTGTGAGTGTACATTTTCTCAATTTATTGGTCTGTACCTTGGGGAAGTCCTTCCTCTCTCATCTCTTAAGATGAGAGCCTCTTGTGAATAAAAAAAACCCAAAACCCAATAGAGATCCATTGCAACTTAGATTAAAACTATTTAAAAGTCCTATTCCCTTCACTTCCTTTTCTACCTCTGTTCTTGCCTAATGCATAAAATCACCCATATGTACTGTTTACATGAATGTGTGTTGCTGTTATATTATGTTTGAATAAAAAATAACTCTGCAAACTAATCATTCTTTGTAGTGCTTTCTTCAGTTGTTTAAGATGGTTACACTTCGAAAGATCAATTTAATTATACTTGATATTTCTGAGTAAATTAAATAAACTTATAGAGTAGATATGAACTAAACTAAACTTAAGACTAATGATCATGTTTACTTGCCTTTTTTGAGTGCAACCAGTTTCCTAGATTGGATTAAGTAAGATCAACTTGTCATATTTTACAGTGTAGAAAAATCAGTGTAATATAATGGATTGACTGGAACATTGATGATACAGTATCAAACAGGTTATGAACAAACAGCAAACAGTAAGTTGTGAAATCTTGACAAGGGGAAATACAAAAGGCGTTGCATTATTTTGCAAGAAATACTGTTCGATGTACAGTAATGCGGGGAAGAGAAGTTGTCTGTATGTGAACTGAGAAGTGTGTTATCTAGGGGTTTGCGGAAATCATTGAGCATTTGTCTCTATTGATGTGAAAAGAACAAACATTTAACATGTCTTTCATACAGTAAAAGAAACCCCCCCCACATACTTTTTTCTTTTCTCACAAATTTACCACAAAAGATGAGCATAAATTCAATATATTCAATTCTTTACTTTAAAGAACAGAATAAGAGAATACATTAAGTGTGTAGAGTGTGTGTGTTCTGTTTTGTAAAGATATGCTATGGGGAAGGTGAATAACAGTGTGCAAATATAATATGCACAGAACCAGTACATTCCATTCATCATTTTAAAAAACACTAAATGAATCCTATCACTTAGTGCAATAACTCTACACCCATTCATCCCCCACCCTCCATTTGGTCATTAGTTAAATCAGTCTCAATCATTGTATACTGTATAACATTAGACAATAATTTAAAAAAGGGGAAACACAAATCAAAACAGATATACTTCAAAATAAAATAATATTTTCCATATAGTTAAGTGTTGAATTGATCATTAAAGGCAGTTTCGGTAGGATGTTCAAAAAGGGTTCCTGAGCAGAATAGAATATTTTCTCATGAGTCCAGTAAGTCAGAAGTTTACTGACTGAATATTTTCTTTTGTGTGATTCCCCAAACTTCCAGTAAGAATACATTTTTTCTGCACTGTTTGCACCCAAATTAAATATTTCCTATGATGTGTCATGTTCAAGGAGCTGACCTCAGCAAGTAACCAGAACCACAACTGTCACAATAACAAATTTCCAAAGTTTTCTAGGTCTGTATAGTCCCATAGCATTTGTTGAAAAGTCCCATCAGACATATTACACCATTAACCTTATCTGTGAGGAGTGTAATACATATTATATATGTTATATTATTATTTTATCTTGTTATTTATTATTTTATACACCCTGATGTGGCAGTTCTGTCTTATCTCGTGTACTAAAAGTTTTTATGGCTATGTTTGGTGGATATCAATAAAGTTTGTGATTTTTCTAGAAGAGTAAACTAGTCATCGTCATAAGAACACCCAAGATCTGCTTCCCATTTTTGCTTCATTATTCATTAAAAACATTATTACTAAGGATTTTGTAGATTGTCACCTACTTGAAATGATGGCTTAAGTCATAATTGTAAGGTTTTTCTAAAAACAAACAAACAAACAAACAAACAAAAACAGCCAACCAATCAACCAACCAACCAAATTTAAAAAAATCATAAACTCATGTATTTGGTTCAGTTTTTTTTTTTTTTTTTTTTTTGAATTGAAAATTATGACATTGGCCACTATTTTAAGAGGGTAACGATATACAAAATTTTTTATTAAAAATGTTTTTACATACAAGAAACCTCTAACAAAGCAAAAATGGGAGTCCGATCTGGGATGCTCTTATAATGATGATGATGATGATAATGATGATGATGACTGGTTAGTAGTAGTACTAACCAGTCATCATCATCATCATCATAACACTAGTAGTAGTAGCAGTAGTATTATAGTAGTAGCAGTTGTTTTAGTAGTAGTAGTAGTAGTAGTAGTAGTAATAGTAGCAGTGGTAGTATTATAGTAGTAGTAGTTGTTTTAGTAGTAGTAGTAGTAGCAGTAGTAGTATTACAGTAGTAGTAGTTATTTTAGTAGTAGTAGTAGTAGTAGTAGCAGCAGTAGTAGTATTATAGCAGTAGTAGTAGTGGTAGCAGTAGTAGAATTATAGTAGCAGTAGTAGTTTTAGTAGTAGTAGTAGTAGTAGTAGTAGTAGTAGTAGTAGTAGTAGTAGTAGTAGTAGTAGTAGAAGAATTATGGTAGCAGTAGTAGTTTTAGTAGTAGTAGTAGTAGTAGTAGTAGTAGTAGTAGTAGTAGTAGGAGAATTGTAGTAGCAGTAGTAGTTTTAGTAGTAGAACTAGTAGTAGTAGTAGTAGTAGTAGTAGTAGTAGCAGTAGTAGTAGTAGTAGTAGAATTATAGTAGCAGTAGTAGTTTTAGTACTAGTAATAGAAGTAGTAGAATTGTAGTAGCAGTAGTAGTAGTAGTAGTAGTAGTAGTAGTAATACAATTATAGTAGTAGTAGTAGTAGTATAGTAGCAGTAGTAGTTTTAGTAGCAGTAGTAGTAATAGTAGTAGTAGTGGTACAATTATAGTAGTAGTAGTAGTAGTAGTAGTAGTAGTAGTAGAATTGTAGTAGCAGTAGTAGTTTTAGTAGTAGTAGTAGTAGTAGTAGTAGTAGTAGTAGAAGAATTATAGTAGTAGTAGTAGTAATAGTAGTAGAATTATAGTAGTAGTAGTAGTGATAGTAGTTGTAGTATGACTTGTATTACATAATTGACTTTCCAGTGGGGATTTCTCAGGTATGTTAAGGAATGTTTTGAATGACTGACTTTTAATCCAAATTTTTATTTGTAAATAATTGAAAATATTATATATCTCAAAAAATTAAACTCATTGGTGTAACAACCACTTCTGCTCCATGTATTGTACAAGTGAAAGTGAAAACCATTGTATCCCTCCATCTCACTATACAGAGCAGTTTATTATTAATGCTCATTTTTAAACTTTCTCATTACCTCCATCATTTCCTCATGCCCTCAGTGCCTACATCATAGTTTCACTAGATGGCGCTGTCCTCCTTTGCTTTGTGCCTGTGAACTCTGAGCATGTACAGTATCAGAGAAAGGCTGATAGAAAGCCACTGGCAGTACGATTCAGAGTTCAAAGAGTCTGACCTGAGGAAAATTCAAGAGATGATTGTCACTGATAAACATTTGTGGTTTGGAGTAAGTGCACAGATGTTACCCTTTTCCAGAATGAGAAGATCATATCCAAAGTGTTTTTGACGGAGCATAAAAAAGCTATTTTGGACATTTTGAGACTCCTCAGGGGTATATTTTTCTTCTGTCTTTCCTTATTGTCTTTTCTTGTTGTCAGTTTCAGGTGCGGAACAGAAAAAACTGGTCTGGATTATTTGTAAATGACTTTATATATATTTTTTGTGATGTTGGAGACGAGCGATGAGCAGGTGATGGAATAAATGTTAAAATAAAAATGGTTTTCTCTATTCTTCAACAGTGCAGACATCTATATGAGCACCCAGACCAAAACAGAGCCACATATGACAAGGTTCAAGGTTTAAGTTGCATTTTAGTGACATTTAGGGCAAAAATTCAAGTTCTTGGTTTTGGACTGAAAATATATCAGTTTAGGGTCAAATTATCTCAGGAATCTGAATCTGAAATCATTTATGCAAAATCTTTTGTAGTTTTCAAATCACTGAGCCTTTATTGACACAAGGTTGAAACAAAAAAAAAAAACGTGAAATTTGGCCTATGGACAACTTGAATTAACCATTTAATTTCTGTCAAAAATCAAACATAACATGTACTTCTGCTCATAATACACAAATAATAATACTCCCCAGGAGGCCTTCCTTCCTCCACCCCTGGATGGCTTTCGTCTTGGCATCTTAGCCCTGTTCAGTCAGTCTGAAATTAAAAATAAAATACATCAATTAGGCATTACTCCATAACATGTGTAAGAGTTGTTTTATTAGTTTTACCATAAATTGATATGTAGAAGCCTTCCTAAAGTGACTCTGGCTGGTTAAATTGGCTTCATCATTGACAGAGTAAGTCAAAATCTAACAAATTGGTGGGCAGTTTCAAAAACGAATATGAAAATTTGGTTGTAAAAAAAAAAACTTGATCTCACTTTAGGAAATGGGCCTAAATAATATGAACTAATTGTAGCCCATGTAGGTGGGCATAATTGAGTAAATTTTGGAGGCTAGATATTGAAAATTGAATGAATGCAAGTTTTGTTTTTTACAATGGTATGTATTTTTTCACAAACTAAAAACTGATGGGGGTAGGGTTAGTAAAAGTAATGATTTTACTGATCTAATATTAGAATATACTTAATTGTTGGGTAATGCTTTATTCACAACAGAAAAAGAAAGAGAATGGTGTATAATACATACAGATTTATGATAATATCAACTCTACATAAAGAATTATAAGTCCAATTCTTACCTAGAAGCCAAAAAATCCAAACAAAATTGTCACAGGACGTCTTCTGAGGAACTGACTGATATGACGTCATTGACTTTGAACTGAAATCACTGAAACTGATACTCATTCAAAAGGCCATGCCATAAGCTCTTCTAAGGTTAAAAGTAAGCAAATTCAATGAAAATTTGCAAGCAGCAAAAGGAATAATATGGGTTTTCAAATTATTTGTCACTGAAAAAGGGTAATTTTTGCCCACTTTTCAGCAAACATCATGCAAAAAGTCACACAAGGACAAGTGATACACATTTTTTGATGTTATATTCTGAAACTACACAATTTTTCCAATAAATTCAACACAAGACACTGCATGAAAGGTAAACATTTATTCCACAATATTCTTTTCACAATAATGTCACAATAATGATACTCAGTTTCAACCTCGTCATAATAACACCACACCCACCACAGTGCTGACTTTATATGCATTATTTTTATCAGTTCCTTATCATTCCAAGCTGCAAATGGTCAGACACTACATCTTCTTGAAATCAGTAAAAAAAATTTTATATCATCTGTTCAGTCAAAAAACAAACAAAAAAACCCAAACTTACCCTCAAACATAGCAGACAATATTCCCTTCCCCCTTCTTGCCCCCAGTAGAGCTTCACACCAAACATGTACAAAGAGTTCACCCCATCAAAAAAAGGACCATCTCCTACAAGCTCGGCCCACTTCCTTTTCAACCTCAACTTAGCAGACCAAAGTGGTGGTTTCAGCATTTGGTAATTAATATTCTAAGGAAGAGAGAAGCATCAGGAAACAATTATTCAATAATGTATGGATGTAAATGCACGCTATGTCTGCACAAATACGCCTGCATGCCCAAGCACATATATATCACCATGATCGACTCTTCCTCTGTTTCTAGGTCAGGTTACCTTTGTGCATTCAACACAACTGGAGTAAAAGCGCTTAATACAGAGTGAAAATAAAAATACACTCAAGGTATTTTTAATATTATGTAAAGTGTGTCAGTGTGTGGTTGTATCTACTTTAAATAACAGGTCAAAATTAAAGGTCAATGAGCTCCTACAGTTGCAAAGATGCTGTATCTTCCTGTGCCAAAATAATGTTTGTGTGCTTTTTTTTTTTTTTTTTTTTTGCTTAATCTACAAAATATGGTGTATTATGGCATTCTGTGACACTGAACCTATTACCTGAAGTCTGTCATGACATGTACAAGCATTGGACATTATATGATAAAGGTTGAGTAGATATGTGATAAGATAGCAACAGAACTGCAAATATGAGTTAGGCAGTGATGTGAATTATAGAAGAGTCAAAGGTTTAACTCTGCCTTGGTTTTTTGCCCATCTAAAATACCTTGAGGCTAAGTATAAACCCTGCAAGTGGATTAAACTCCTTCACAGGAAAAGTAATACAGTTTTATAAATTGTTGATACGTTCTAGTTTTATTCACAGTGTGTATGTATTGATAGGTGACAGTGAAGATGGGACATGGTGGGGTTATGAGGTGATAATATGTTGATTAAAGGAAAAAAGATGCCACATTTTGGTTGTGCAGTCCATTTTGGTCCTCACTGGAGTCTAACACACGACTCCAATCTGTATCCATAGTCTGGTAATTGGGATCAGATGAGTGGCAGCAAAAGCGAGGCGACCTGGGTTCTCCAGGACCCACAGTAACCTGGAAGCATTTATTTTATGGAAAAGATGTTTAGTTAAAGTGCAGCGCTGCAGCCTGCAGCCCAGCCCTCTAATGACTCTCTAGTTCTTTTGCCCAGTCCTGGAGACAGAGCACTGTGATGGATATGACTGGTGAAACAGGGACACACACACACACGCACATGCACACACATGCTTCCATCACCGTGCACTGTGATGGATATGATTGGTGAAAGCTCTGAACGCTGCTTCCTGAGTCCTTCACTTCCTTCCTTTCAGGCCTCGGTCAGCCAAGCTGAGCCGGGTTTCACTAGACTTTGGCCGGATTGGATTGCAGATTAACAGGCTTCCTGTCCAATCCGTTGGCTGCGTTCATCTGCTCTCCTAACGGTCACTTTTATTTATGAGCAAACTATGACGTTATTGAGGATGGATGAATCTCT